>NC_057810.1:636819454-636863046 GCF_018294505.1 Triticum aestivum
CATAAATGGCTTTAAAAGAAATACCACCGTTGGACGTCTGAGCGACATCACAGACAGGGCTTTAAAAGAAATACCACAGTCAGACGTCTGAGCGACATCACAGACAGGGCTTTAACAAAAGCAAATAACAGGTATGCCACCGTCGGACGTCTGAGCGACATCACAGACAGGGCTTTAACAAAAGCAAATAATAGGTATGCCACTGTCGGATGTCTGAGCGACATCACAGACAGGGCCTTGTAATAAATGTAAATAACGAGATTAGTCCATCCACAAGAATAATCTTTTAACCGGATTTATTACACATAAATCCCACCGGAGTTTTTGTCACTGAGGCTGAATACCTGACAAGATAAGATAATTATAGTACTTGAACAAAGTACAAGATAATTGAAAGATTGAGACTCTGCAGTGTTTGGAAGAACTGAACACAGCCAACGGATTTCCGTAGTCACGAAGGACTAGTTCCGTTTACGGTATTTCAGTAGAAACACATTTAACTAGTACACACCCATTTCACCTCATGATGCCAGGAATCACCCAGGACAACGTCCAAGAAAAACTTTGAGACGGGGAGGCCACAACCTCGAATAGCATGGGATCAAATTTCTATACGCACGCTCTAAGGGGTGCCCCCCTCTCGGTCCCAACCGGAAACACCCATGCCCCCTGACCGGATGACGGGCTTTAATCCAGGGCCATGGAACCCTCATCCCGGCCTCTCCACTTGGTGTGTACCAGGAAAACGATTTGCAACTTACTATGCCATATTCCTTTCGGAAAACATGTGACAGTATAGGATGGAATGAATGGGAATGTGAATCGTGTCATGACGACACGGAAGTCAAATAATCTGGCATAAGACTGGCATGTCACAACATTGCCATCTTACCCATCCTCATACCAACACATGGCTTTGCAAATATGTATCCAACAACATAATGCTTTCCGAAACCTACTTTCTGATTATGTGCATGAGATATATCTTGCAAAGTGATGTTTATAAACATGCCATGACTATACCAAAATGCAACCATGCAACTGCACTCATCATATCAAGAGTTCAAACATGCTTGCCTGGTTCAGAGTAGTCGGAGTGTAACTGTGCGAAGTTTGCAGCTCCGTCACCTCCTCCGGTATCTAGGGTATAAGAAAAAAATACGTACGCAACGTAAATACCGTGAGTGTATAGAAAAGTGTTCCAAATATTTTTCAAATAAATATGATAAAAAACTAGACAAAAATCTAAGGAGAACAGAAAAAGAATTAATCAAAAATACTTTTCTGATCAAAAGTTATAAGAGTTTTGGTCCAAGGACCCATCTGTAATGAAACAGAAAGTTTCCAAGGGGCTCTGCGGAAAAGTCCAGAATAACGTTTCGTTTAAAAGAAACGGCTGTGAGGCTGACAGGCGGGCTCCACCTATCGGGTTTGAAAGTTCAAACAGAGAAACAGAGCGCGACGGCGCCCGAGAGGTGCGGTGGTCGCCGGCGGCGATCCACGGCGAGGCAAGGTGATCGGGGGTTACCTTCGAGATCAGTGCACCGTCCCGCGTCTATGGGTGGTGGTGGTGGTCGCCGGCGAGCACTGTGTCGACGGCGGCCCTTGCTCCGGCAGACGGCGGTTCGGGCAATCGTGGATCTCCCCGGAGGGAGCGGAGCGAATCGAGGTGGAGGCCGAGGCAGAACGGGGTGGCCAGAGTCGGGGAAGAAGGGCCCCTCGGGGCTCTCCCAGTGGCTGGGCGGGGTCTAGTGAGGTGGTGGAGTCGTGCGGGGGCGAGAGCAGGCTCGGGGGTGCTATATATAGCCGGCCTGAGTCGGTTGCCGTGAACGGATAAGTCCGGCGAGTTGATTACGGCGGCGCTGTGGCTGGACGGTCGGCTTAGGGGCTTGAGCATCGCCTAGGTGGAGTAGTGGTGCCATTTTAGGGTCCAGCTCAGCACGGGAGGGAGGTTTACGACCTGACCTCGACGGAACGGTCGCACGGCCTGTCGACGGCAGAGAGTGCTCTTTGCGCGTGCCGCGCCATGGCGACGGTGCTGCGTGCGTGCGCTGGCAAGGAGGTGGCCACGCGGAGCCACCAGGACGCTTGGGCGGCGCCGAACAGCGTTGTGCCACCGTTCTGCTTCCTGTCGGCCGCTACGACGTTGCGGCCGCCGCAAGACACGCCGGCGCAGGCGGGCCAGGGCGCCACCGACGCCAGGAAGGTGCCAACTGCGCATGTGAGGCTCCGGACAAGCAAGCCGGGCCATGAGCTACGTGCCAAGCGCACTGTGAGCTCGTGACTGAAGTTACTGACGAAGATCGACACTGAACTTCTGAATTTAACTGAATATGAACAGAACAGTGCATGCAAGGTGTTCGACAGAATGATTCAGGCATGTATGGATTTTTCCTTGAGCTGGTTTTTGGTGGAGGGGCCTCTCATTGCATCTAGAGGCTGCCTGAATATTTGTGGAATTTTTGGAGAGGTGTAGATATGAATTTCACCAAATTTGGCAAATCTGGTCCAAACTTGCAGTGAGTGAAATTTGAAAAATTTGAACAGGAGAAGCGTGGATCAAGATGGTTCTGGGTTGTGGGTACAAAGGACTATCCAGGGGTGTTGTGTTGAGGTCAAAAATCAAAAGCATTAGGGCACTTGCTTTCCAATCCATCTAGGCTCAAAAGGATAGACAGATTTATTTTGGGAGGAGAAATAGTTGGAATAAAATCCAAAAATGGATTTTATTTGTTTGGACAGAATGTTAGAGTTGAACTATAGTGGGAGGAGAGGTTTTTGGAAAATTTTACCATGGGTGGCATGGTAAAATTTAGAAGGGATCAAAACCAAATAAAAGCCCAAAACAAAAAGGGTTTTCTTTTTACAAGAAACCAAATCCAGGAAAAGGATTTTTGAGAGGGCAAACTTAGAAGATGGTTTTTAGGAAGGGTTTAAAAGACCTCCTTTCAAACCAAGCAAGGCTCTTTTGAAAAACAAATCACCAAAAATTTTGGAGTGTCACAGCACCTACCCCCTTAGGAAAAATCTCGTCCCCGAGATTTCAGCTGATCCTTAAACAGGTGTGGGTGCTCTGTCCGAAGAAAATCCTCGCTCTCGCAAGTTGCGTCATTCTCGGTGAGATTACTCCATTGAACTCTGAAAAACTTAATGGTTTTCTGTCGGGTCCTCCTCTCGGACTCTTCTAATATTTTTATCGGGTGCTCCCGGTAAGTGAGGTCTTGTTGCACGTCAATATACTCATGTGAAACTTGCTTCTCTGGGTTGCTTATGTATTTTCTCAATTGCGAGATGTGAAACACGTTGTGGATACCGGATAAGTCTCCGGGTAGGTCCAGCTGGTATGCTACCTTGCCTCGTCAAGCCACTATATGAAATGGTCCGATGAATCTTGGTGCTAGTTTCCCCTTAATCTTGAATCGTTACAGACCCTTCATAGGAGAAGCTCTCAGGTATACCAATTATCCGGGTTCAAAACTGATTCCCCGATGCTTTCGGTCATAATAACTCTTTTGCCGACTTTGAGCTATTTTGAGTCGTTCTCTAATTGTCTTAACTTTCTCCTCGGCCTCCTTGAACATATCTGGGCCAAAGACATGGCTGTCTTCGGTCTCTGACCAATTTAGCGGGGTACGACATCTTCTCCCATATAGAGCTTCAAAGGGTGCCATTTGCAAGCTGGCTTGATAGCTGTTGTTGTATGCGAACTCTGCATATGGCAAACTTTCTTCCCAACTGTTCCCGTAGGTGAGGACACAGGCTCTTAGCATGTCTTCTAAGATTTGGTTTACGCGTTCCGTTTGTCCATCAGTCTAGGGATGGTATGCGGTACTGAAGGCTAGTTGGGTTCCCAGTGCCTGTTGTAGGTGATCCCAGAATGTAGAGACGAACTGCGTGCCTCTATCGGAGATGATAATCTTAGGGACTCCATGTAGGCAGACGATACGGGCAAGATAAAGTCTGGCTAGTCTCTGAGCGGTGTAAGTTGTTTTTACCGGAATAAAATGTGCCACCTTGGTTAATCTGTCGGTTATGACCCAAATGGCATCGTTTCCGTATCGTGACCGTGGCAGTCCAATGATAAAGTCCATTCCAATCTCGTCCCATTTCCACTCGGGTATCTTATTTGGCTGTAACAGTCCGGCTGGTTTCTGGTGCTCGGCCTTGATACGTTGACAAGAGTCACAACAGACAATGAACGTGGCTATATCTCTCTTCATACCATGCCACCAAAAATTTCCCTGAAGGTCTTTGTACATTTTTGTCCCTCCAAGATGGATTGAATACGAAGCTGTGTGACTTTCAGTTAATATCTGTTGTTTGAGGTCCTTGACATTTGGTACGCATAGCCTTTCTCCGTACCACAATATTCCTTGCTCATCTATGTTGAATTCTGAGGCTCTTCCAAACTCACTTTTCTTTTTATGCCCTCAATGCTGGGGTGTCCGTGCTGGGTTTCCTTGATACTTTCCATTAGGGTAGGCTGTAGTTCTATCTTAGACACACTGCCTTCGGTAACCATTATTAGATTGAGTCAGGCCAATTCTTGTTGAAATTCTGGCCTCAATTTTGGTATATTGTCGTCGTCCGTGCTGGGATTTCGACTGAGTGCATCTGCCACAACATTTGCTTTTCCGGGATGATAGTGGATTCCAACATCATAATCCTTCACCAACTCTAACCAGTGTCGATGCCGTAAATTTAACTCTGGCTGTGTGAAAATATACTTAAGACTCTTATAGTCTGTGTATATCTCACAACGATTCCCAAGTAGGAAGAGTCTCCATTCCTTAAGTGCATGGATGACTGCTGCTAATTCCAGGTCATGGGTGGGGTAATTTTCCTCATGCTTGCGTAGTTGTCTAGAGATATACGCAACTACCTTGCCTTCTTGCATCAATACGCATCCGAGGCCTTTCCGGGATGCATCACAATATACCTCAAAATTCTTGTGTATATCTGGCACAATTAGTACTGGTGCCGTTGTTAATTTTCTTTTAAGCTCTTGGAAGCTTTTCTCACATGCTTCTGTCCATTCAAATTTCTTGCCTTTCTTGAGCAACTGTGTCATGGGCTTTGCCATAGTGGAGAATCCTTCAATAAATCTCTGATAATAGCCTGCCATTCCCAAGAAACTCTGTACGTCCATTACGTTAGCTGGCGGTTTCCAGCCAAGTACGGCCTTGACTTTTTCCGGATCTACTACAATACCTTCTTGGGTTAGCACGTGGCCCAGAAAACCCACCTGCCTTAGCCAAAATTCACATTTGCTGAACTTGGCATACAGTTGATGTTTCCTGAGTTCTCCGAGTACAATCCTGAGATGTTCGGCGTGCTCTTCTGGTGTTTTGGAATATATCAGAATATCATCGATGAACACCACAACAAACTTGTCCATATACTTCATAAACACTTTGTTCATGAGGTGAACAAAATATGCGGGGGCGTTGGTTAGCCCAAATGGCATTACGGTGAACTCATACAGCCCATATCTGGAGGTGAATGCGGTCTTGGGAATATCTTCTGTTCGTACTTTTAATTGGTGGTATCCTGATCTCAAATCAATTTTTGAGAAGACTTTGGCCTGTGCGAGCTGATTGAATAAATCATTTATTCGGGGCATTGGGTATTTGTTCTTGATTGTGACCATGTTGAGAGCTCGATAATCAATACACAATCTCATTGTTCCATCCTTCTTCTTGGCGAATAAAATTGGAGAACCCCAGGGTGAGGAGCTGGCTCGAATGTATCCTTTCTCCAATAATTCTTTTATTTGCTTCTTCAACTCTAGCAATTCAGATGGTGCCACTCTGTAAGGTTTCTTGTAAATAGGAGTGGTTCCGGGTGCTAGCTCAATGCTGAATTCTATCTCTCGGTCTGGTGGCATGCCTGGCAGTTCTTCTGGAAATACATCTGGAAATTCACATACCACTGGAACCTTGTTCAGCTCAGAAATGTCCACCTTGTTTAATCTAGGTTGCCGAGGTATTTGTCTCTCTTTGGCTGAAACTTTTATTTTCTTCCCTTGATGGTGGGTGAGAATCACGGTACGGTTGAAGCAGTCAATAAAACCTTTCTTGGTGGTTAACCAATCCATTCCTAGGATGACATCCAGTCCTTTGCTTTCCAGTACAATAAGGTTGGCGTAAAAATTCAATCCTTCAAATTCAATAACCACACCTTGACAGTAACTCTGGGTCACTTGCTTAATCCCAGGGGACTTGACGATCATTGATTTTTCCAAGGGAAGCATCGAAAAATTATTTTGCAAAGCAAAACTTTTCGAAACGAATGAGTGAGAAGCTCCAGAATCAATCAAAACCATGGCAGGTATTGTGTTGACGGGGTACATACCGAGTACGATATCTGGTGCGTTCTGTGCTTCCTCTCGGGTCAGGTGGTTCAAGTTACCTTTCCGGTGGTTGTTGTTGGGGTTGAAATTGCTTCGCTTTGGTGCTGAATTATTTCCACCATTATTGAGCCTCGGGTTTGAGTTCCTTGACTTGGGACACTGCTTGGCATAGTGCCCTTCTTCTCCACAAGCATAACAGGTAACGCCTGGGCGATAGGTGAACTCTTTGTCTCTTGCATGGAAATTCTTGGTTGGACGTGAATTATTCGTCGGGGTTTTGTGTGAATCCCCCTTCTGAAATTCCTTCTTGCTTCTGTGATTGCGAGTAAAAGTAGTCTGGTCCCTTTTTCATTTGTGGAAATCTTCCAGGCTACGTCGCTCATTTTCCAGGGTAATGGCCTTATCCACTAGTGTTTTAAAATCTGTAAAGGTGTGCACAACTAGCTGGAACTTAAGGGAGGGTGCCAGGCCTTCCAAGAATTTTTCCATCTTCTTGCTCTCGGTCATGCGTTCTTCATTGGTGTAGTGAGATAGCAGAGTGAATTGGCTATTGTATTCTGACACTGTCATGGCTCTTTGCTTGAGTTCATCAAATTCCTTCTTCTTGATTTTCATGACGCTCTTAGGAATATGTGCCCCACGAAAACCTTCTTTGAAATTTTCCCAGGTGATTTCATTTTCGTTGGGGTGCATGTGCAGGAAGTTTTCCCACCATGATGCAGCTGCACCTGTGAGATAATGTGGTGCATACAGTACTTTTTCATGGTCTGAACACTGTGCGATAATTAATTTTCTCTCCATGTCTCGAAGCCAGTCCTCGGCCTCAAGAGGCTTGTCAGTATGAGAAAATGTTGGAGGACGCGTCTTTTGTAACTCAGATAATTTGGATTGCGGTTGATACTGACCACGGTAACTTCCCATATTGATGAATTGGTTCATCATTTCCTGGTGTTGATGCTGACTCTGTTCATACAAATGACAAACTTGTGTAAAAGCTGTTTCACTGTCCTGTTGACTTGTCTGACCCTGAGTGAAATTCTGGTTCTGCGGTGTGCCATAATTTTCTTCTGGCTGAGTTGGCATGGAGCGCGTCCAAGGACGAGACATCTTTCACTCTGGGGATATATTTTTGTGAACTCGTAAGACAAGAAAGAGAGTCGCAAAAGTCAATAAAATCACACACAAAGGACATTTTTAAATCTCCAAGGTATTTGGAAACACACGATTGCGCGCGGAGAAGGACTAGTGCATATCTTACATGCGGGCATAATTATACATTACATCACTCAGGATATGTGTACATAATCCTGACATGTTATTTAAACTAGTGCACTCCTCCAGATCCTACATGATGCGCAAACAGGCTACTTCTCACAACCTAAGAACATATAAACATATTACACAAGTTGATACATCGCATGGCGTCTATGCATACTTAGTCGGAGATGGTGAGGATCTCCCTTGGCCTGCCGAGGGTGAGACGCAGAGATGCTGGGGAATCAACCTCCTCCTCGCTAATAGGTTCCAGACGAGAAACGTTGTGCAGAGCTGATGGAGCAGGTGCCGCAGGCGGAATAACACGAATACGAGTGGGTAGAATAGGTGGGGTAGCACACATGGGAGTGGGTGCAACAAGTGGTGCAGAGCGGACGGGAGTGGGTGAAATAGCCTGGTTAAATTCCTCTGTGGTAGGCAGACGATGAGCAGAGGCGATTATGGTAGGTGAGTGAGAGGTTGTGGATGACACAAAAGTTAGTGGTGGAGCGGTGTGCAGGAGTTCCCTCCTGTTAGCAGCACAACCATGAACTGAGTCCATGCGTGCAACTACGAGGTCATCCACCATGCAGTCGAATGCTACCTCCAGAGCTCGGAGGTACTCGACAAGCATCTCAAAGGCATCGTCTCGCTCTCCTCTGGGGCAAGAGAAGGAGTAGTGACAGCTGTAAGGCACATGGCATGGAAGGTAGCGGTAGCGACAGGTCTTCATTGCAGGAAGAACATCCTGAAGACGGGCTATCGTCTCGCGGGCAGCCATCTGCATAGCATGCCTTTCTGTAGGCATGGCTCTCCCCACAAATCGGAGACGGCGTATTTCAGCATGGCCTCCCCTGAATTGCACCGCGGCCTGGTGCATAGTCAGACTGTCGTTGATCTTGTGTGGATAAAGCGTGAAGACTGGGCGTACGGATGGCCCCATCGCGACCTGAACAATGAAGGAGAGGAGTTTGACGAACCCCTCAGGCACATTGGCGAACATCTGAGACTCGCAGTCGTTGTCGGCCATCTACAAAAGTAGGCAAAAATTCTGAGTGGTCAGATCATAAATTTTATGCTGACTGTCAGAAAATGACTACATTTGTAAAAACATGAATAACTCTATCATGCTAATAACCAATTAGCGATCGCACCTAGTGGCTTCCTACAGTCAGCCTGGCTCTGGTTACCAAGTCTGTCACGACCGGTTTTTCAATAAAAAGGTTATTGAGAAAACCAATCTTTAAATCCCAGTATAGGAAAAGTCATCCTTTCTAGTAGACAAAAGCTTGATAAACAGAGAACCAGTAGCATCAAATATATTACAGGGTTGAGCTGGGGTTGCTCAACAATTTATTACAGACTCGCCAATATATTACATATGGGCGGTTGGGACACGGGGGTGGGGTGACATGCTACTAGCTCGAGGGAAAAGTGGTGGAGGATAACTTGACTTCTACTCACAGTACATCGAGCGTCGAGGTGAGGCTCGATGTATTTATTCAGGATTGCGGAAGCGGATAATACAATGACCAAGACAAGATCGCACGGGACTGACTGGGACTCCTCTAGGCGTCGGACTCGCTATCAAACTCATCATTCATGAGATCGCCTTCATCAGCATCTGGCCAAATCAACAAGCCAGGTGAGTACTTGAAAGTACTCGCAAGACAGTTCGGACAAAAGATATAATAAATGAATGCATGAATGCATCATGAACAAAGTATGATACTCAAATACAACGGTAATATTGCAGAACTAGATGTATCCAAATTTAATAACTGAAAACCGATCGGGTGTCTGGAGCGACGCCTCGAAAGGTAAATAAATAAAAAAGCATGTCGCAGTCGGGCGTCTTAGCGACACCACATAAAGGGCTTTAAAACGAAATGCCACAGTCGGACGTCTGGGCGACATCACATAAAGGGCTTTAACAGAAATACCACAGTCGGACGTCTGAGCGACATCACATAAAGGGCTTTAAAAGAAATGCCACAGTCGGACGTCTGAGCGACATCACAGACAGGGCTTTAAATGGAATGCCACAGTCGGACGTCTGAGCGACATCACATAAAGGGCTTTAAAAGGAATGCCATAGTCGGACGTCCGAGCGACATCACATAAAGGGCTTTAAAAGAAATACCATCGTCGGACGTCTGAGCCACATCACAGACAGGGCTTTAAAAGAAATACCACAGTCGGACGTCTGAGCGACATCACAGACAGGGCTTTAACAAAAGCAAATAACAGGTATGCCACCGTCGGATGTCTGAGCGACATCACAGATAGGGCCTTGTAATAAATGTAAATCACGAGATTAGTCCATCCACAAGAATAATCTTTTAACCGGATTTATTACACATAAATCCCACCGGAGTTTTTGTCACTGAGGCTGAATACCCGACAAGATAAGATAATTATAGTACTTGAACAAAGTACAAGATAATTGAAAGATTGAGACTCTGCAGAGTTTGGAAGAACTGAACACAGCCAACGCATTTCCGTAGTCACGAAGGACTAGTTCCGTTTATGGTATTTCAGTAGAAACACATTTAACTAGTACACACCCATTTCACCTCACGATGCCAGGAATCACCCTAGACAACGTCCAAGAAAAACTTTGAGACGGGGAGGCCACAACCTCGAATAGCATGGGATCAAATTTCTATACGCGCGCTCTAAGGGGTGCCCCCCTCTCGGTCCCAACCGGAAACACCCATGCCCCCTGACCGGATGACGGGCTTTTATCCAGGGCCATGGAACCCTCATCCCGGCCTCTCCACTTGGTTTGTACCAGGAAAACAATTTGCAACTTACTATGCCATATTCCTTTCGGAAAACATGTGACAGTATAGGATGGAATGAATGGGAATGTGAATCGTGTCATGACGACACGGAAGTCAAATAATCTGGCATAAGACTGGCATGTCACAACACTGCCATCTTACCCATCCTCATACCAACACATGGCTTTGCAAATATGTATCCAACAACATAATGCTTTCCGAAACCTACTTTCCGATTATGTGCCTCAGATATATCATGCAAAGTGATGTTCATAAACATGCCATGACTATACCAAAATGCAACCATGCAACTGCACTCATCATATCAAGAGTTCAAACATGCTTGCCTGGTTCCGAGTAGTCGGAGTCCAACTGTGCGAAGTTTGCAGCTCCGTCACCTCCTCCGGTATCTACGGTATAAGAAAAAAATACATACGCAACGTAAATACCGTGAGTGTACAGAAAAGTGTTCCAAATATTTTTCATATAAATATTATAAAAAACTAGACAAAAATCTAAAGAGAACAGAAAAAGAATTAATCAAAAATACTTTTCTGATCAAAAGTTATAAGAGTTTTGGTCCAAGGACCCATCTGTAATGAAACAGAAAGTTTCCAGGGGGCTCTGCGGAAAAGTCCAGAATAACATTTCGTTTAAAAGAAACAGCTGTGAGGCTGACAGGCGGGCTCCACCTGTCGGGTTTGAAAGTTCAAACAGAGAAACAGAGCGCGACGGCGCCCGAGAGGTGCGGTGGTCGCCGGCGGCAATCCACGGCGAGGCAAGGTGATTGGGGGTTACCTTCGAGATCAGTGCACCGTTCCACGTCTGTGGGTGGTGGTGGTGGTCGCCGGCGAGCATTGTGTCGACGGCGGCCCTTGCTCCGGTGGATGGCGGTTCGGGCAATTGTGGATCTCGCCGGAGGGAGCAGAGCGAATCGAGGTGGAGGCCGAGGCGGAACGGGGCGGCTGGAGTCGGGGAAGAAGGGCCCCTCGGGGCTCTCCCAGTGGCTGGGCGGGGTGTAGTGAGGTGGTGGAGTCGTGCGGGGGCGAGAGCAGGCTCGGGGGTGCTATATATAGCCGGCCCGAGTAGGTTGACGTGAACGGATAAGTCCGGCGAGTTGATTACGGTGGCGCTGTGGCTGGACAGTCGGCTTAGGGGCTTGAGCATCGCCTCGGTGGAGTAGTGGTGCCATTTTAGGGTCCAGCTCAGCACGGGAGGGAGGTTTACGGTCTGACCTCGACAGAACGGCCGCACGGCCCGTCGACGGCAGAGAGCGCGCTCTGCGCGTGCCGCACCATGGCTACGGTGCTGCATGCGTGCGCTGGCAAGGAGGTGGGCACGCGGAGCCACCAGGACGCTTGGGCGGCGCCGAACGGCGTTGTGCCGCCGTTCTGCTTCCTGTCGGCCGCTACGGCGCTGCGGCCGCCGCAAGACACGCCGGCGCAGGCGGGCCAGGGCGCCACCGACTCCCGGAAGGCGCCAGCCGTGCGTGTGAGGCTCCGGACAAGCAAGCCGGGCCGTGAGCTACGTGCCAAGCGCACTGTGAGCTCGTGACTGAAGTTACTAACGAAGATCGACACCGAACTTCTGAATTTAACTGAATATGAACAGAACAGTGCATGCAAGGTGTTCGACAGAATGATTAAGGCATGTAGGGATTTTTCCTTGAGCTGGTTTTTGGTGGAGGGGCCTCTCATTGCATCTAGAGGCTGCCTGAATATTTGTGGAATTTTTGGAGAGGTGTAGATATGAATTTCACCAAATTTGGCAAATCTGGTCCAAACTTGCAGTGAGTGAAATTTGAAAAATTTGAACAGGAGAAGAGTGGATCAAGATGGTTCTGGGTTGTGGGTACAAAGGACTATCCAGGGGTGTTGAGTTGAGGTCAAAAATCAAAAGCATTAGGGCACTTGCTTTGCAATCCATCTAGGCTCAAAAGGATAGACAGATTTATTTTGGGAGGAGAAATAGTTGGAATAAAATCCAAAAATGGATTTTATTTGTTTGGACAGAATGTTAGAGTTGAACTATAGTGGGAGGAGAGGTTTTGGGAAAATTTTACCATGGGTGGCATGGTAAAATTTAGAAGGGATCAAAACCAAATAAAAGCCCAAAACAAAAAGGGTTTTCTTTTTAAAAGAAACCAAATCCAGGAAAAGGATTTTTGAGAGGGCAAACTTAGAAGATGGTTTTTAGGAAAGGTTTAAAATACCTCCTTTCAAACCAAGCAAGGCTCTTTTGAAAAACAAATCACCAAAAATTTTGGAGTGTCACAGAGATGTTCCAGGAGTTGAAGTTAATATTTCAAGCAAATACCCGAGTTGAGAGATATGAAGTCTCCAACAAGTTCTGTAGCTAAAAGATGGAGGAGAATCGCTCAACTAGTGAGCATGTGCTCAGATTGTCTGGGTACTACAATCGCTTGAATCAAGTGGGAGTTAATCTTCCAGATAAGATAGTGATTGACAGAATTCTCTAGTCACCATCACCAAGTTAGTAGAACTTCGTGATGAACTATAGTATGCAAGGGATGATGAAAACGATTCCCAAGCTCTTCGTGATGCTGAAATCGATGAAGGTAGAAATCAAGAAAAGCATCAAGTGTTGATGGTTGACAAGACCACTAGTTTCAAGAAAAGGGCAAAGGGAAGAAGTGGAACTTCAAGAAGAACGGCAAGTAAGTTGCTGCTCAAGTGAAGAAGCCCAAGTCTGGTCCTAAGCCTGAGACTAAGTGCTTCTACTGCAAAGGGACTAGTCACTGGAAGTGGAACTGCCCCAAGTATTTGGAGGATAAGAAGGATGGCAAAAGTGAACAAAGGTATATTGGATATACATGTTATTGATGTGTACTTTACTAGTGTTTATAGCAACCCCTCGGCATTTTGATACTTGTTCAGTTGCTAAGAGTAGTAACTCGAAATGGGAGTTGCAGAATAAACAAAAAAATAGTAAAAAGGCGAGGTGACGATGTGTGTTGGAAGTAGTTCAAAGATTGATATGATCATCATCGCACACTCCCTATACTTTCGGGATTAGTATTGAAACTAAATAAGTGTTATTTGGTGTTTGCGTTGAGCATGAATATGATTTGATCATGTTTATTGCAATACAGTTATTCATTTAAGTAAGAGAATAAATTGTTGTTCTGTTTACATGAATTAAACCTTATATGGTTACACACCCAATGAAAATGGTTTGTTGGATCTCGATCGTAGTGATACACATATTCATAATATTGAAACCAAAAGATGCAAAGTTAATAATGATAGTGCAACTTATTTGTGGTACTGCAGTTTAGGTCATATTGGTGTAAAGCGCATGAAGAAACTCCATGCTGATGGGATTTTGGAATCACTTGATTATGAATCACTTGATGCTTGCGAACCATGTCATATGGGCAAGATGACTAA
Organism: Triticum aestivum; assembly: GCF_018294505.1. Classification (NCBI taxonomy): domain Eukaryota; kingdom Viridiplantae; phylum Streptophyta; class Magnoliopsida; order Poales; family Poaceae; genus Triticum; species Triticum aestivum. The sequence continues at coordinate 636,833,257 of NC_057810.1, forward strand.
AGACTTCGTTCTCCGGAACAATAGAGCGAGCAACTGACTTATTGGAAATAATACATGCTGATGTATGCGATCCGATGAGTGTTGAGGCTTGCGGCAAGTATCATTATTTTCTAACCTTCACAGATGATTTGAGCAGATATGGGTATATCTACTTAATGAAACATAAGTCTGAAACATTTGAAAAGTTCAAAGAATTTCAGAGTGAAGTTAAAAATCATCATAACAAGAAAATAAAATTTCTACGATCTGATCTTGGAGGAGAATATTTGAGTTACGAGTTTGGTCTACATTTGAAACAATGCGGAATAGTTTCGCAACTCACGCCACCCGGAACACCACAGCGTAATGGTGTGTCCGAACGTCATAACCGTACTTTATTGGATATTGTACAATCTATGATGTTTCTTACCGATTTACCACTATCGTTTTGGGGTCATGCATTAAAGACAGCTGCATTCGCGTTAAAAAGGGGCACCACCTAAGTCCGTTGAGACGACACAATATGAACTGTGGTTTGGCAAGAAACCAAAGTTGTCGTTTCTTAAAGTTTGGGGTTGCGATGCTTATGTGAAAAAGTTTCATCCTGATAAGCTCAAACCCAAATCAGAGAAATGTGTCTTCATAGGATACCCAAAGGAGAAAGTTGGGTACACCTTCTATCACAGATCCGAAGGCAAGACATTCGTTGCTAAGAATGGATCCTTTCTAGAGAAGGAGTTTCTCTCGAAAGAAGTGAGTGGGAGGAAAGTAGAACTTGATAAGGTAATTGTACCTTCTCCCTTATTGGAAAGAAGGTACAATTACCTTATCAAGTTATACTTTCCTCCCACTCACTTCTTTCGAGAGAAACTCCTTCTCTAGAAAGGATCCATTCTTATCAAGTTCTATACAGACTTTTGAAGAAGCTTGTATTTACAAGAAAGTGAGTGGGAGCTCTGTAGCATTTCTAATATTATATGTGGATGACATATTGTTAATTGGAAATGATATGGAAATTCTGGATAACATGAAAGGATACTTGAATAAGAGTTTTTCAAAGCAAGACCTCGGTGAAGCTGCTTACACATTGAGAATCAAAATCTATATAGATAAATCAAGACGCTTGATAAGATTTTTCAATGAGTACATACCTTGATAATTTTTGAAATAGTTCAAAATGGAACAGTCAAAGAAGGAGTTCTTGCCTGTGTTACAAGGTGTGAAGTTGAGTAAGACTCAAAACCCGACAATGGCAGAAAATAGAAAAGAATGAACAGTCATTCCCTATGCCTCAGTCATAGGTTCTATAAAGTATGTTATGTTGTGTACTAGACCTATTGTATACCTTGCTCTGAGTTTGGCAAAGGAATACAATTTTGATCTAAAAGTAGATCTCTAGAACAGCGGTCAAGAATATCCTTAGTGAGGACTAAGGAGATGTTTCTCGATTATGGAGGTGATAAAAGAGCCAGTCGTAAAAAGTTAAAGGATGCAAGCTTTTACACCAATCCAGATGACTCTAATTCTCAATCTGGATACATATTGAAAGTGGGAGCGGTTAGCTAGAGTAGCTCCGTGCAGAGCATTGTGGACATAGAATATTTGCAAAATACATACGGCTCTGAATGTGACAGACCCGTTCACTAAACTTCTCTCATGAGCAAAACATGATCATAGCTTAGTACTCTTTGGGTGTTAATCACATAGCCATGTGAACTAGATTATTGACTCTAGTAAACCCTTTGGGCGTTGATCACATGACGATGTGAACTATGGGTATTAATCACATACAGATGTGAATATTGGTGTTAAATCACATGGTGATGTGAACTAGATTATTGACTCTAGTGCAAGTGGAAGACTGAAGGAAATATGCCTTAGAGGCAATAATAAAGTTATTATTTGTTTCCTTATTTCATGATAAATGTTTATTATTCATGCTAGAATTGTATTAACCGGAAACATAATACATGTGTGAATACATAGACAAACATAGTGTCACTAGTATGCCTCTACTTGACTAGCTCGTGAATCAAAGATGGTTAAGTTTCCTAGCCATGGACAAAAGAGTTGTCATTTGATTAACGGGATCACATCATTAGGAGAATGATGTGATTGACTTGACCCATTCCGTTAGCTTAGCACTCGATCGTTTAGTATGTTGCTATTGCTTTCTTCATGACTTATACATGTTCCTATGACTATGAGATTATGCAACTCCTGTTTACCGGAGGAACACTTTGTGTGCTACCAAACGTCACAACATAACTGGGTAATTATAAAGGTGCTCTACAGGTGTCTCCGAAGGTACTTGTTGGGTTGGCGTATTTCAAGATTAGGATTTGTCACTCCGATTGTCGGAGAGGTATCTCTGGGCCCACTCTGTAATGCACATCACTTAAAGCCTTGCAAGCATTGCAACTAATGAGTTAGTTGTGGGATGATGTATTATGGAACGAGTAAAGAGACTTGCCGGTAACGAGATTGAACTAGGTATTGAGATACCGACGATCGAATCTCGGGCAAGTAACATACCGATGACAAAGGGAACAACGTATGTTGTTATGCGGTTTGACTGATAAAGATCTTCGTAGAATATGTGGGAGCCAATATGGGCATCCAGGTCCCGCTATTGGTTATTGACCGGAAACGTGTCTCGGTCATGTCTACATAGTTCTCAAACCCGTAGGGTCCGCACGCTTAAACGTTTCGTTGACGATATAGTATTATATAAGTTATGTATGTTGGTAACCGAATGTTGTTCGAAGTCCCGGATGAGATCATGGACATGACGAGGAACTCTGGAATGGTCCGGAGATAAAGTTTGATATATGGGATAATAGTGTTTGATCCTCGGAAGGGTTCCGGAATTCACCGGAAGGGGTTCCGGATGCTTCCCGAAATGTTTGGGTACGAGAACACGTTATTTGGGCCAAAGGGGAAAGCCCACAAGGTTTTTGGAAAGCGCAAAAGGAAGTTTTGCGGAGTCCAGGGGCCAGACGCCAGGGTCCCTGGCGTCTGGGTCCAGACGCCGGGAACCCTGGCGTCTGGCCCTGGAGTCCGAGAAGGACTCTTGCCTTTCGGGTGAAACCGACTTTGTGGAGGCTTTTACTCCAAGTTTCGACCCCAAGGCTCAACATATAAATAGAGGGGTAGGGCTAGCACCAAAGAGAGATCAAGAAACACCAAGCCGTGTGCCGGCAACCCCGTCCCCTCTAGTTTATCCTCCGTCATAGTTTCCGTAGTGCTTAGGTGAAGCCCTGCGGAGATCGTTCTTCACCAACACTGTCACCACGTCGTCGTGCTGCCGGAGCTCATCTACTACTTCTCTCGTCTTGCTGGATCGAGAAGGCGAGGACGTCATCGAGCTGAACGTGTGCAGAACTCGGAGGTGCCGTGCGTTCGGTACTTGGATCGGTCGGATCGTGAAGACATACGACTACATCAACCGCGTTGATAAACGCTTCCGCTTAGCGATCTTCAAGGGTATGAAGATACACTCCCCCTCTCGTTGCTATGCCATCACCATGATCTTGCATGTGCGTAGGAAATTTTTGAAATTACTACGTTCCCCAACATTAATGTGTATGAAGAAGAAGAATAAACCTGCTGCTGCTGCTGTTATGCATGTATTCACTGATGTTACTGCTGTACTTGTGATGATGTTGTACTTGTGATGATGCTACTTGTGATCTTCTGAAATGACCCATTGGCGACTTCATTATGCGGGGATAATGATTTTGAAAGTACCCCAAGAGGCCCTTGAGTTTGCCGGAATGTCGATTAACTTCCATTCCGGCAAATTCGGGTACTCCATATGTCCTATTTTCAGCAAAGGTCATGCTGAATTTTTCCGTGAATTTTAGCATGACTTTGCTAAAAATAGGACATATGGGGTACTTGCGACTAATGCATGGGCCGGGGTATCTTAGTACTTAAGTAAGTAGGATCAACTGCCCCGCCATTCTTGCTGCATTAAACCATAGGTGGCAATAGAGCCAAGTGATTAGGCCCAACTAAGAATTCTCCTTCCTTTTTCTTGATAGGGTATATTATTAGAAGATACACGTATATATCAGTCAACCTAGGGTGCCTCGGCATCGATAAACCCTAAATGATGAAAACTTAACTTAGCATTTAGGTTGCCTCGGTGTTGACAAACCCTAAATGATAAAACCTTGGCTTTTAGGGTGCCTCGGTGTCGATGACAACCTAAATGATGTTCGCTTAGGCTTTTAGGGTGCCTCGGCGTCGACAAACCCTAAATGATAAAAGCTTAGCTTTTAGGATGCCTCGGTGTTGACAAACCCTAAATGATGAGACCATGATCTTGTTCCTTGACAATAACTAACTTTTCGACCAAACTTTTTTCCTTTTTAGAGCGAAACATGGCCCACATAGATGAGGCCGGCAGTTCGGGCGGCAAGCAATTCTCGGAGCTGTCCCAGGAGATGGAGGAAGAACCTCACAGCTATGAGGATGCCGCGGAAGACACTGATCCTGACTACACAACCCCTAGTGGTGTCGGGGATGACACCACTAATGGTGCCGCCGAGGATGCCACCACTGATGATGGCGGCGCACGCACAGATGGCAGCCAACCGAAGAGGCAATGGAAGGACCGGTGCCTGAACGTGCTCGGCACCATCAAGGAGGAATTTACTGACGTGAACTCCGACAGGCATCCAACGGCTCCCAAAGAATTAGTCAAGGGGTACTCGGTTCAGCTCGGGTGCATTCTCCAGAGCACCGTCTCGATCAACACCGAGAACCTAAGGCATAAGCACTGAGGGATTTTGCGCAGCCTCCTCTTCACGAAGCTGCACGAACGATACAAGTTCCCTGCTGACTTTACAAACACACGCCTCTCAGGGAATAAAGTGAACAGTGTCGCCCTCACGAGGATGAGCATGGCCCTGTCTACTTGGAGAAGCACGATGAAGGCAATGATTCAAAATGGTGATAGTTATGAGAAGATCAAGGCAAAAAATCCTTTGATCTGCGAAGATGACTACAAGGAGTTCAAGATCAAGTGCGAGAGCAGCGCAACCTCCGAATCAAGTTAGTGGGGGAAAGAAATGCGGCAGTTGAACTTAGGGCTCCACCAACTCGGTCCCGGCGGTTACAGAGTGGTGGAGCCTATATGGGACAAGGAGGATGCGGAGCGTGCCAAGCAAGGCCTACCGCCCCGCTTCGAGAAATACCGTGACAAGTAGACCAAGAACTTTGTCAGGGCCCGGTACAAGGAGGACCCGGTAACAAAGGAGCTTACCACAAATCCGAAGACTAGGGCCCTTGAGCTTGTTCTGGTAAGGAATACACCCCCGTGTAATTAGCTCCATATGGTTGCATTCTAATTAATCCCCAATATTTCTAAATGGTTCACGTTCCTTCCACAGGACACTGAAAGCAGTAGCTCGGGGTCGTCTCAGAGCTCCCCTTTCGACACCCCTTTAAATAGGGCGTTGAACGTAATGAAAAATAAGGATATGCTCAGTAAGCCATCGTCAGCGGGTCATGTGGCCGGCAAAGGCTTGTCCACAAAATGGTCGTCATACTATACCGCTGGTGGGCAAAAGGAGAAAAAGACCAGCTCGGAAAGCCAGTCGTGCGAGGTTGAAGCACTCAAGGCACAAGTGGCGTGGATTCCGGAGATTGTCCAAGAGAGTGCAACAACAACTGGGAACTACGCTCACCGCCGTGGTGCCTAACTTGATTCAGGGGCTGACGACGTGGATTGTGGGCGGTCAACAGGGGCCGCCCCCGGATCCCAGCTTCACGGCCAGCAACTTGCACAACGCACAGGCAGCGCCATTGGTGTCTCCGGTGGAGGCGGTATTCATGTCTCTGGCGCCGGCACGGGCATTGGAGCTTAATGCACCCGGGTGTACACCGGCCGACACCTCGCCAGCAAGCGGCCCCTCTGTCAGTTGCACGCCCGCTGTTGGCGGTGCCTCGACATTAGCCGAGCTCGATGGCATCACGGGTAACTAAGCCTCTCGGCCGATGACTTCATCTCCTCGCCTTTGTCTGGGCATCCCTAACGCCCTACATGTTTTCACAGGGCGTCGCCGACGTTCCTTGCACTCTCCTGCACTTCGTGGGTGGCGAGTTGGTCGATGTCACCAAGGGAAGAATCGTTCAACCGGGCAACCGCGTGTTCCACGGTAATCTGATGCCACCCATCGTGTATAGGGTTGAACTGGTTCGGGTGCTGCCAGGCTGCGACGAGTTGTTACCTCCGATTCGACCCTCTAGGGCCGACGAAGATGATGTGATGACCCTCAGCGCCTGCATAAGCTGGCCCTTGCTTTGGCCGAAGAGCCAGGTTCCTTTGGGGGCGGGGGACACCACCCCACAGACAAGACCTCCAGTCGTGCCGGCGCCAAGCCATGGCAAGACCGCCACAACGCTACCGGACATGCCGGACATGCCTATGGCATAGGATCCGGACATGCATATGGCATAGGATCCGGACGACGACGACAACGACGATGGTACATTTACCAACGTTGATAAGTACTTTGCCGAACATGGGTACGGTGACGAATTCTGCGGGCCTCCTTCTCAAGAACCCAACCCTCAAAAAGATGACCATGATCGCTGGTACCACGGAGAAACCCAATTGCAACAGGCGTCGTCTAGTGTTCAGTTCTCAGGAGACGCCTCCAGCTGCCGCCTTCACCGAGCCTCAGATAGCCCAGGTGCGAAATATTATCAGCCCCAACACGCTCAAGAAGGTAGTCTGTGAGCAGAACTTGATCCCATTATAGCAGATCAGGAAGAAGGGACGGAAATGAAAGACTAACAAGGGCGCCGGTGCGAGCCAGCCGGCACCGAGTATGATCCGTGCTTAGGACGGGCCACCTTCACCTAAGGATATCTCGAGGAGGGTGCATGTGGTGGGTAGGGAGATGCTACCGACAAATATTCTCAATGCTGCAACCGGTGCTATGCGGAGTATGCATGACACTGTTCTTTCTTTGGAGAAGCGGCGTCTCTCCCAGAATGATGTGGCATACCCGGTTTTCGTGGCCAAGGTGCCAGAGGGCAAGGGCTTTGTGGATAGCACCATCGGGGGTACGATCGTCCTGCGGTTTGATGACATCTTTGTTATGTTTAACCTTCATCCCCTGCACTACACCTTTGTTCGGTTGTTTTCGCTGAGTATGGGGATGCGGATCATTAGAGACAAGACCCCGGACATCGGGATAGTTGACCCCTTCTACATGCGTGCCAAGATCTTGGGCAGCGCTGGGGACCGGCAAGTGGCAAGTTCACACCTCGAAGGCATCATTCTGGCAAACCCAGATAAGGATAACTTCCTCGTGCCTTACTTTCCCGAGTAAGTCATCCCCTAACCGCCCCGTAACAGATGATTTCTTAGATTTTGATCGTTCTTTTTTTCTAACATTCTGTGTTCAGTGCAGTGACACACATTGCACACTCATCCTCTTAAGCCCGAAATATTCCATGGCCATGTATTTCGACCCGGACCGTGACTCCAAGATAGACTACACAAATATCAAGAAAGTTCTTGATGATGCTCTCCCCGGCTACGCCACATCTGGAAGCACCTTTAAGAGGCCAGTTCGTAGGTACGACAGGCACGTGTTCACCCACAATATGACGTTCCCCTGCATCAAGCAGCTGCCTGGCGGTCAGAAGGATGCCTACTACGCCCTCCATCACATGTGGGCAATCGTACGGGACCATAATCACCTTCTGCTACCAAATAATCTCAAAGATTGGGCCGCAAGCTTGGCGGCAATCCAGGACGCGGACATCAGACAAGAATTCTTTTGCATCCAGTCGGAGTTTGCAGAAATCATCCATCAAGATGTCCTTCGCACCTCGGGGCAGTTCTACCTCAGGTATCAACCGTCCAACAGTGAGATAGACACAACGCTACAAATGCAGGCTGACAACGCCCGCAACGTCATGACCATCACGAAAGCGGCGGCTTCATCCATGCTCTAGTCCCATGAGTTGAGTCGAAAGTAGTGATGCTATGTGTAGTTCTGAAACATCGATTAGCTCATGTTGTAATTAAACTTTAATGAACTTGTATGTCTCTTTGGTTTGGACAGTCCTTCAACTTAGATGTAATCGATGCTATTTATTAGTAGGACCATGAATCGTGCTATTAATGTCTTGCTTTTCTCTTCCGATCCTTTTGTTGCATACTTATATATTGCTTATGTATTGTCTGTTGTTTGGCTAGTGCATAGAGATGCCGTCGTATGTCGTGTACAAGGGTAAGGTTCCCGGAGTCTACGACGACTGGGAGGAGTGTCCGAGACAGGTTCACCGTTTTAGCAGTAACAGTTACAAAGGGTACACCACTAGGGTGGAGGCGGAATCTATATACGCACGCTATCTAGCGGGAGAGAGGAGGGAGCATTGGAGGAACCGGATGAAGACCAGTTTCATCGCGATGATGCTCATCGTGATGACCGCAGCTCTCTTCTATGTGATGGTAGTTTAGATGATCGATATTGACTTGTAATGTGAAGACAAACTCGCTACTCGCGGTCTCGAGACTTGTAATGTTCTATCTTTGTTTGGTCTTTTGAATTCGGAGACTAATATGATGAATTGTATCCGGAGACTAATCTTCTATTGTATTCGATGAATCTGCTGTTGCTGTGTGGTGCTATCTATATTCTGTCCAATAATATATTTTGCAACCTGTGCAAATATCAGAAAATAATAAAAAAATCATCCCTATTATTCATACTAATGGCGCACCACTCAGCACTCTAATGGCGCACTGTAGAAAGGATACTAATGGCGCATGACCGAAAAGTGCGCCATTAGTATGCCAAAGCACATGGGTAAATATGGCCCCTTGGGAGGCTTACTAATGGCGCATGTTGGGCCATACTAATGGCGCACTGCATGGTGCGCCATTAGAATACCAGATACTAATGGTGCACTAGCGGTGCACCATTAGTGTTTAATACTAATGGCGTGGTGCTAGTGCGCACCAGTAGTGCGCCATTAGTAGGCAAAACTGGTGCGCCACTAGCAGGCCTTTTCCTAGTAGTGTGGCCAGGGCTGGATACCCTAGAATGGCATTGTATGGCAGGCGAATGTGGGCAACGTCCAAGTCGATGTGCTCGGTCCGGTAGTTCTTGCGCTGCCCAAAGGTGACAGGGAGGCGAACCTGCCCTATCGTAGTGGTGGAGCCGTCAGTGACTCCTAAGAAAGGCTTGGTCGACTGAATTTGCTCATATGGCACTTGGAGATTGTTGAACGTCTCAACAGACAGGATGTTGAGCCCTGCGCCGCCATCAATGAGGGTCCTGGTGACTTGCACATTGTTGATGACTGGGGAACAAAGCATTGGGAGGACGCCAGCTGTAGACGCACACTTGAGCTGATCCATTGAGCTAAATGTGATAGCGCACGTGGACCACGTGAGTGGGTGCGTGGCCTCGAGCTTGGGAAGGACTGCATTCACCTCGCGAGCAAATTGCTTGAAGATGCGCTGAGAAGCTGGGGCCTGGGCACCGCCCAAGATGCAAGCGATAGCACGTGGGAAGCCCCAGCCACCTCGTCCTGGTGATTGTCATCATTCCTTCTTCGCGGTGGCGGCAGAGGAGGAAGGCCTGCGTTTCCCTGCGAGCGATCCTCGCCTGGTTGATCCCTCCAAGCCCCCTCGCGAGGCTGGTCCTGCCAACGATTCTCGCGAGGTCGGTCACGCCACTCCTGGCGGGGGCCTCGGTCGTCCCATCGTCCTCCACCTCTTCCTCCTCCTCGGTCGTAGCCCCGATCGTTGCGCTCAGGGCGTCGACCGATGCATCCTTCTCGGACGGCTCTGAGCTCCTGGCATTCGTTGGTGTTGTGGGTGTGGAGGTCATGGTAGACGCAGTATCGGCTGCCCTTGGACAACTCTGGCTGGTCCCTGTTGTAACGCCTCAAGACCGATGCTCGAGTTTCCTTCCATTTATTTTTTATTGTTGTCGTGTGTTTATTGTGTTTGTTGCATTATCATAATTATTGTTGCATATTTCATTACTATATGTTTGTTGCCTTGTTCATGTGGAGTGCTTGTCATGTCTTTGCTTCTTGCACCATGCTCATCTCACTTGTTATGTTGCATTGTGCCCTTGTCATTTTGCATTCCATCATGATCATCATGTGCATTGCTTTCTTCATGATGTCGTCTTGCTCTATTCATGTCGTATGTATCACCCCATGCCATCTCTCTCTCTCTCTCAAACCATGCCCATGCACCATCATCTCCTCCTTCCTTCTTCCTTCTTTCATTTTTTTGCAAGTGACATTATTCCTGCCTCCATTAATGTTCATTTGTTTTCTGATGATCTTAAATCCATGTATTTTACCTCTCTGCCAAATTTCACCCTTTTTGAAGTTGTTTTGGTTAGGTTCAAAAATGGAGCAAGTTTGAATTAAATTCAAACTTAATTTATTTTTCTATATTTAAAAATGCCAAAGCAATTTTTACAAATAACCCATAATTCCAGGAGCTTGAGGATATTTTCATATCTGCAAAACTCCCCTCTTAGCCCCTGGCCTTTTCTTTTCGTGTAGCTGTTTATTTAAATAAATAGAAATTGAAAAGAAAGGAGAAGACTTACCTGGGCCGATCTCACCTGGGGCGCCATGGCCCAGCAGCGCAGCTGCGAGAGAGCAGCAGCCCAGCCTATCCTCCCCGTGGTAATTTTTTCTCTCCAATGCAATCCTTCAGCCCCACCTGTCATACTCACTCCTCTTCCTTTTCTTCCACCTTTGCACTTTTCTTCTCTCACAGTAACTCTCGGTGAAGAAGCGCACATGGCCACCGCAGTGAAACCACGACGCCTCGATGCCTAGTAGCCCTCCTATAAATTCCACCCCCGGCTTCCCTAGCGTTTTCCCTAGCCCTCTTCTTCCTCTTCGCCGCTGCCGCAGGTGAGTCGCCACCATAGCTGTCACCCTCCACTCACCGAGAACACCAGGAACACCGGCTCACCGCCGACGTGCTCTCCGTCTATCCCAGGCGGAGCCCAGGTGTCCAGCAGCTTCTCCAAGTTCACCTCCGTCCCCGACGTCCTCTGCATCACCGTGGGACGCCAAGGCCACGACGCCTTCATCCTCTTCTTCCCCTGCCTCCTCTGCTTTGTGGACACGAGGACGCCGCCCCGATCAGCGCGTCTTCTCGCCGTGCCCGCTCATCTCCAACCCCGTACAACTTCAACAGCACCCCCTCGGTGAGCAGCCGTTCCTCCCAGCCCCTCTCTGGTTCGTTTTTTGGTCACTGTGGCCGCCGATCCTATCGCGTCCGTGGCCGTGTCCACCATGGACGACCATGGCACCGAGCCCAAGCTCGTGTTCTAGGCCCTGCTCGCTTCACCTTGCATGCATCCTCACACGCATTCAGCTGCCGCCCCTCTATTTCGCCTCGCCGCGCTTCGCCATGATCTGAGACGAGCTTCTTCTCGAGGCTCACGCTCTGGACTCCTCCCGCAGCCCTTCGCACGCACGCGCACCTCCTTAGCCTATTCCACACGCCCTTCGCGGCCTCTCAACCCTTGCCATCGCCACGGCTGCGATCGCCGGCGCCGTCATTGCAGCCGTCGTCTTCTCTGTCTAAACAGAGAAGCTCGACCCTGGGGTATCTCTTAGAAGGCCGCGCCCTTTCCTATCAACAGAAGCCATGGCAGCATAGTGGTTCGCACGACGCTGCATCCATCCGTTAGGTCCTGGGTTCAAACCCAGCTCTCCCTCCCTTTTCATTTTTGGTGTTGTTGTTGTTTCAGTTATTCCACATGCACACTCACCCTTGCTGCATCAGCAAGTTTCGCTGCTTGTTTGTGTCCAGCCACGGCCACAGAGCGAGCCATCTCTGTTTCCGTTTTCAGTTTCGTCATATCAACTCCAGAGCGTAGTTCATGTTGTGTGTAAGGCATTCGTTAGCAGATTTCTATCATAGCCCTTTTGGTTAACAGCACATGCATGTATCTAAGGGGTCTCGGGTTTAAATCCCAAGTGCCCCTATTTATCTTTTTGCTCTCTGTTCGTTGATTCTTCAGTCCAGATCAGTTCGAGAGCATGTGTCAGCTAGAGCCGAACCCATCCAATGTCGCCTATCCATTGTAGCCCAGCTGGTTAGCCACACGCGCTCGCATCCGGAGGTCTTGGGTTCAAATCCTAGTTGACCTTGTTTTGCTCTATTTCTTTTATTTTGCACACACGCACACTCACTCATCCATTTCGGGCCAAGTCCATCTTGGGCTTTGCACAGTGTGTTGCATTCGGCCCGTAGACGTTTTTTTCCATTCTGTGATTTTGTCACATATCCAGTGCATGCATATTTTCAGAAATGCCATTAAAATTGCATTGCTCATATCTAAATATCCATGCATCCAAATGAAACATGTCGTATATGTGCAATGCTTAGAATTTCATGTACTTCCACAATATCCAACTTCCATCCATGTTAAAGATGATTAACATTGTTGTTTGAATTAATTTGCTTAAATGCCATGTTAAAATGATTTATTTCATAACTATATAAATGTAGCTCAGTTTTAAATAAACTTTATATGTAAATGGGGTGGAAAAATGCATAGTTTAACATGGTGGCATTGTATTGCATGGTTTAGGGCAGAACAGTACCAAATTCGAAATATGGACATGGGGATTTTCCGGAATTGTTATTTGTTGTTCCGACCTCATTTAAACTTGCCTAGATATGTAGTTTAATTATGCTTCACCTCTTGCCATGTTTAACAACATTTAATATTGTTTGGTAGCTTAAACGAGATTAAACTAAATATGTCAATGTGGGGTTTTGTCAATATGCAACTCGTTGCATATTGAGCTCCACTTAACTTGTAGTATTGTTTGTTGTGCTTTGCCATGCCATGCCTCATTAAACCGGACATGCATCATACTTGATTGTGCATCATGCCATGTTTACGTGTTGTGTGTTTACCTTGTTGTTTCCTTCTTTCTGGTTGTGCTCCTTCTCATTAGTTCTTGATTCGTTGCGATCGTGAGGATTCGTTCGTCTACGCTTGGTTCGTCTTCGTGGCTTCATCTTCTTCATGGGCTCGTTCTTCTTCCTAGCGGGATTTCAGGCAAGATGACCGTCACCTTGGATCTTACTACTATCATTGCTATGCTAGTTGCCTCGTTCTATCACTTTTCTGCGCTACCTATCACTTGTTCTTCAAGCCTCCCAATTTGCCATGTCAGCCTCTAACCTTTTTCACCCTTCCTAGCAAACCATTGTTTGGCTATGTTACCGCCGTGCTCAGCCCCTCTTATAGCGTTGTTAGTTGCAGGTGAAGTTGAAGATTGCTCCATGGTGGACAGGATTATGTTGGGATATCACAATATCTCTTATATTATTAATGCATCTATATAGTTGGTAAAGGGTGGAAGGCTCAGCCTTATGCCTGGTGTTTTGTTCCACTCTTGCCGCCCTAGTTTCTGGCATATCGGTATTATGTTCCCAGATTTTGCGTCCCTAACGCGGTTGGGTGATTTATGGGACCCCCTTGACAGTTCGCCTTGCATAAAACTCCTCCAGCAAGGCCCAACATTGGTTTTACCATTTGCCTACCACCTATACCTTTCCCTTGGGAGTAATTAGCCCGAGGGTCATCTTTATTTTAGCCCTCCCGGACCAATGCTTGTCTAAGTCTTGGTCCAAACCGAGCGATGTCCGGCGCCCCCCGGGCAAACAGGGTCTATGCCAACCCGACGTCTTGCTCATCCGGTGTGCCCTGAGAACGACATATGTGCAGCTCCTGTCTGGATTTGTCGGCACAGCGGGCGGCTTTGCTGGTCTTGATTTACCATTGTCGTAATGTCTTGTAAACCGGGATTCCGAGACTGATCGGGTCTTCCTGGTAGAAGGAATATCCTTCGTTGACCGTGAGAGCTTGTGATGGGCTAAGTTGGGACACCCCTGCAGGGTATAAACTTTCGAGAGCCGTGCCCGCAGTTATGTGGCAAATGGGAATTTGTTAATATCCCATTGTAGAGAACTTGACACTTGACTTATTTAAAACGCATCAACCGCATGTGTAGCCGTGATGGTCTCTTCTCGGTGGAGTCCGGGAAGTGAACACGGTTTTGGGTTATGTATGAACGTAAGTAGTTTCAGGATCACTTCTAGCTTCTTGACCGTTCCGCTTGCTTCTCTTCTCGCTCTTATTTGCGTATGTTAGCCACCATATATGCTTAGTCGATGCTGCAACCTCACCACTTTACCCCTTCCTTACCCATTAAGCTTTGCTAGTCTTGATACCCATGGTAATGGGATTGGTGAGTCCTCGTGGCTCAAAGATTACTACAACAATAGTTGCAGTTACAGGTTTTGCGGTGATCATGACGCGAGAGCGATGTTTGGTTGTTTTGGAGTTCTTCTTCTGCTTCTTCGATCAGGGGATAGGTTCCAGGTCGGCAGCCTGGGCTAGCAGGGTGGATGTCATTTGAGTTTCTGTTTGTGATTCATCCGAAGTCTGATGGTGCTCTTATGTAAGATGATGTTGTATTCGTGTGGCATTGTATGCCTTTTGTTTGTATCCCCATCTATTATGTAATGTTGATGTAATGATATCCACCTTGCAAAAGCGTATCAATATGCGGTTCTATCCTTGGTGGGACCTTCGAGTCTCTTTAGGATAGTATCGCATATTGGGCGTGACAAGTTGGTATCAGAGCCTCGACCAACCATAGGAGCCCCCCTTGATTGATCGTGTAGTTTGGCCATTGTCGAGTCTAGAAGAAAACTTTTTGGAGTCTAGTTATATCGGAGAGTAGGAATTCTTTTACTCCACAGCCCCTTCGTCGCTCTGGTGAGGAATCTTGACGTAGGTGTTTTGAATTACTACTCTTCCCCTTAAAAATTTTCTTTAGGATCACGCAGTTAGTTTTCGTTTGTTGTCCATCCTCTTTTCAATCCGGCGCACTGCTCTTCGAGTGGTTTCGATCCTTGTCATCTTTTTCAAGATTAGTCGTCAGTTCTTTCTCTTTCGACGTTGTTTCCCCATCCGAAGTTGTCCTTGTTTTTTCCACCCGCCCACCCTTCTTCTTCTCGGAACTGGAGTCCGTAATCGAGTATCCATCCTACGCGTGTGAAGCCTTTGCATTCTTTCAACCGGTGTTTTCTCTTCAAGCTATTAGTCGGTTCTCCCTTCCAGGTGCCTTTGTTTTCCCGCCCTCCCACCCTTTTTCTTCTCGAAGTCTGAGTCTCCTTCAACCATCAATTTCATACGTGTGGAGCCTCTTTAGTCTTTCGAAAATTGTTTCAACCGGTGAATTCTCGTTTTGTTCGACATTCTTCATCTCTTTTTCTTCTCCGGTGGACTCAATTCAAGTTTTTCGGTTGATCATATTCTTTTCCTTGGATCAAGTGTTTTCCCTGCTCGTTTGCCTCTCGCCAGTTTATCCTTTCGGAGTGCTCAAGACATCTCAGGAGATTCGTCTGTGTTTCAATTAATTCGAGGTTATCACCTCATTCAAATATTTCAATTGTTCCGGTGTATCATCTATCTTTTCAACAATCCTTTCCAACCGTATTTTTCTCTTTAGTGGGCCCTAACCCACAGGTATTTTCCTAGGATCTTACCTGACTCTTCTAATTCTCCCGGAGTTATTCTCTAATTCTATACAAGTGTGACGTAAGAATGGATACCATCAGTCACATGCCTTCTCCAAGATCTCTTTCAAATTCTTTTCATTGTTGGCTCAACTTATTTGCTTTCCATTCTACCGGAGTATCTCAGTAATTTTGGTGGTGTTTCTCGTCGTCATTTGAAGATCGAAGAAGAGTTCCTCTTAAATCTTGCCCGTTCTCTCAAAGATTTGTGGTTCTAGCTTCATATTATCCTCTCGAATTATTCCATTTGTCAGATATTCTTTTCTTAACCATCCGGAGTATGTCAGGAGTTGTTTTATCATTTCTTTTCACCAGAGGCCATCATTCAAGTTATCGTCCTCTATTTATCCATGCACCTCGTTCAAATGTTCTTTAACCAGCTCGAGTTCTTCCCGTTCGCTTGTATCTAAATCACCTCAAGCATATTTGTTCTTCTAATTCTTCCCAGTGATTCATTCTCTTTCATCAGTCATTTTCGAATTCTTATGGTGGTTCATTCAAGATTCTTTTTCCTTGATCATCACATCAATTTATTCGTTCTTTCCAATCCTACCGGTGGTTCATGAAGACCTTCTCAAGTTTGCGACATGTCACTTCTCAATCCTTTTCAAGAAGAATAAGTAATATGCAAAATCCATTGCTTGTTATCAATTTAATTTGATGAAGGATAAGAATACAATAAATCTTATTCTTATCTCCTCAAAGTTATTAATCCCTTTCTTCGAAGTTTGTTCTTGATGAATAAATTCTAGTTCCAAGTGTTTTCATCTTTTCTTTTCGGAGTTCAAATTTCCTTGGCCATTTTGTCGGAACCTCCATCTAAATCATCATAAGGCTCATCTTATTCTTTCTTCCCTCATTCTTTCTCATCATCCTTTTGTCACCGGAGTTCTTCATGGTGGTTCTTCATGATTAAATTCATTCTTCAAGAGCTCATCAAGATTATTGTTGGAGGATCCCAAATATCTTTTCCTCTTACGTCTCGAAGTGCAATTAATTATCCGTATTTCTTTTGAAGTGGAGTTTTGCATTTCTTTGTTCTTCTCAGCTATTCAGACATTGGCTACGGTATAATTTCACCTCAAGTTTTGAGATGTTTTGATAAGTCCGCAACAAGCTTATTCTTTCGTTGTTGATTTTATCAACAACTCCGTTCAATCCTTCATTCTAATCTCTTTTCATTCCACTATTTCAATTCTAACGGAGGCATTGAATTGTTCATCTCGTCAAGTATCATCCCATTGGGTGAAGTTCATGTTCTATTTCTTCCATTTTCAGTCGGAGTGCTGCCCAAATTCTTTTATTCATTCCTTTTCTATCTTGTTCTAACCGGAGTGCTTTCAGAGTCTATCTTGTTTCCATGAGCTTTTGACTCTTGTCATACTCGTCATTCCTCTTTTCTACCCGAGTGCTCTCGACTTTATTCATCCTCTCTCTTGTGTTCGTACTTCACCTCTTCCTCTTTCTCTTCCGTCTCGTTCCTAAGATCTCGGGATGAGATCTCTTGTTAGTGGAGGAGAGTTGTAACGCCCTGAGACCGATGCTCGAGTTGCCTTCCATTTATTTTATTTTTGTTGTTGTCGTGTGTTTATTGTGTTTGTTGCATTATCATAATTATTGTTGCATAATTCATTCCTATATGTTTGTTGCCTTGTTCATGTTGAGTGCTTGTCATGTCTTTGCTTCTTGCACCATGCTCATCTCACTTGTTATGTTGCATTGTGCCCTTGTCATTTTGCATTCCATCATGATCATCATGTGCATTGCTTTCTTCATGATGTTGTCTTGCTCTATTCATGTCGTATGTATCACCCCGTGCCATCTCTCTCTCAAACCATGCCCATGCACCATCATCTCCTCCTTCCTTATTCTTTCTTTCATTTTTTTTGCAAGTGACATTATTCCTGCCTCCACTAATGTTCATTTGTTTTCTGATAATCCTGAATCCATGTATTTTACCTCTCTGCCAAATTTCACCCTTTTTGAAGTTGTTTTGGTTAGGTTCAAAAATGGAGCAAGTTTGAACTAAATTTAAACTTGATTTATTTTTCTATATTTAAAAATGCCCAAAGCAATTTTTACAAATAACCCATAATTCCCGGAGCTTGGGGATATTTTCATATCTGCAAAACTCCCCTCTTAGCCCCTGGCCTTTTCTTTTTGTGTAGTTGTTTATTTAAATAAACAGAAATTGAAAAGAAATGAGAAGACTTACCTGGGCCGATCTCACCTGGGGCGCCCTGGCCCAGCAGCGCAGCTGCGAGAGAGCAACAGCCCAGCCTAGCCTCCCCCTGGTAATTTTTTCTCTCCAATGCAATCCTTCGGCCCCACCTGTCATCCTCACTCCTCTTCCTTTTCTTCCATGATTGCACTTTTCTTCTCTCACAGTAACTCTTGGTGAAGAAGCGCACATGGCCACCGCGGTGAAACCACGATGCCTCGATGCCTAGTAGCCCTCCTATAAATTCCACCCCTGGCTTCCTTAGGGTTTTCCCTAGTCCTCTTCTTCCTCTCCGCCGCCGCCGCAGGTGAGTCGCCACCATAGCCGTCGCCCTCCACTCACCCGAGACCACCACGAACACTGGCTCGCCGCCGACGTGCTCTCCATCGATCCCAGGCGGAGCTCAGGTGTCGAGCAGCTTCTCCAAGTTCACCTCCGTCCCCGACGTCCTCTGCATCGCCGTGGGACGCCAAGGCCACGACGCCCACATCCTCTTCTTCCCCTGCCTCCTCTGCTTTGTGGACACGAGGACGCCGCCCCGATCAGCGCTTCTTCTCGCCGTGCCCGCTCATCTCCAACCCCTTACAACTTCAACAGCACCCCCTCGGTGAGCAGCCATTCCTCGTAGCCCCTCTCCGGTTCTTTTTTTGTCGTTGTGGCCGCCGATCCCGTCGCATCCGAGGCCGCGTCCGCCATGGACGACCATGGCAGCGAGCCCAAACTCGTGTTCTAGGCCTTGCTCACTTCACCTTTCATGCATCCTCACACGCACTCAGCCGCCGCCCCTCTGTTTCGCCTCGCCGTGCTTCGCCGTGGCCTGAGATGAGCTTCGTCTCGAGGCTCACGCTCTGGACTCCTCCCGCAGCCCTCCGCACGCATGCGCACCTCCTTAGCCTATTCCGCATGCCCGTCACGGCCTCTCAACCCCCGCCATCGCCACGGCTACCCTCGCCGGCACCGTCGTTGCAGCTGTCGTCTTCTCTGTCTAAACAGAGAAGCTCGACCCTGGGCTATCTCTTAGAAGGCCGCACCCTTTCCTATCAACAGAAGCCATGGCAGCACAGTGGTTCGCACCATGCTGCATCCATCCGTTAGGTCCTGGGTTCAAACCCAGCTCTCCCTCCCTTTTCATTTTTGTTGTTGTTGTTGTTTGAGTTATTCCACATGCACACTCACCCTTGCTGCATCAGCAAGTTTCGCTGCTCGTTTGTGTCCAGCCACGGCCACAGAGCGAGCCATCTCTGTTTCCGTTTTCAGTTTCGTCAGATCAACGGCAGAGCGTAGTTCATGTTGTGTGTAAGGCATTCGTTAGAAGATTTCTATCATAGCCCATCTGGTTAACAGCAGATGCATGTATATGAGGGATCTGGGGTTCAAATCCCAGGCGCCCCTATTTTCCTTTTTGCTCTCTGTTCGTTGATTCTTCAGTCCAGATCAGTTCGAGAGCATGTGTCATCTTAAGCCGAACCCATCCATTGTCGCCTATCCATTGTAGCCCAGCTAGTCAGCCACACGCGCTCGCATTCGGGAGGTCTTGGGTTCAAATCCCAGTTGCCCTTGTTTTGCTCTGTTTCTTTTATTTTGCACACACGCACACTCACTCATCCATTTCGGGCCAGGTCCATCTTGGGCTTTGCACAGTGCGTTGCATTCGGCCCATAGACGTTTTTTTTCATTCTGTGATTTTGTCACATATCCAGTGCATGCATATTTTCAGAAATGCCATTAAAATTGCATTGCTCATATCTAAATATCCACGCATCCAAATGAAACATGTCGTATATGTGAAATGCTTAGAATTTCATGTACTTTCACAATATCCAACTTTCATGCATGTTAAAAATGATTAACCTTGCTGTTTGAATTAATTTGCTTAAATGCCATGTTAAAATGATTTATTTCATAACTATATAACCGTAGCTTGGTTTTAAATAAACTTTATATGTAAATGGGGTGGAAAAAATGCATAGTTTAACATGGTGGCATTGTATTGCATGTTTAACAACTATAAAATATGCTTTAGGGCAGAATAGTACCAAATTCGAAATATGGACATGGGGATTTTTCGAAATTGTTGTTTATTGTTCCGACCTCATTTAAACTTGCCTAGATAGGTAGTTTAATTATGCTTCACCTCTTGCCATGTTTAACAACATTAAATATTGTTTGGTAGCTTAAACGAGATTAAACTAAATATGTCAATGTGGGGTTTTGTCAATATGCAACTCATTGCATATTGAGCTCCACTTAACTTGTAGTATTGTTTGTTGCACTTTGCCATGTTATGCCTCATTAAACCGGACATGCATCATACTTGATTGTGCATCATGCCCTGTTTACGTGTTGTGTGTTTACCTTGTTGTTTGCTTCTTTCCGTTTATGCTCCTTCTCGTTAGTTCTTGTTTCATTGCGATCGTGAGGATTCGTTCATCTACGCTTGGTTTGTCTTCGTGGCTTCATCTTCTCCATGGACTCGTTCTTCTTCCTAGCGGGATTTCAGGCAAGATGACCGTCACCTTGGATCTCACTACTATAATTGCTATGCTAGTTTCTTCGTTGTATCTCTTTGCTGCGCTACCTATCACTTGTTCTTCAAGCCTCCTAATTTTCCATGTCAGCCTCTAACCTTTTTCACCCTTCCTAGCAAACCATTGTTTGGCTATGTTACCGCTTGGCGCAGCCCCTCTTATAGCGTTGTTAGTTGCAGGTGAAGTTGAAGATTGCTCCATGGTGGACCGGATTATGTTGGGATATCAAAATATCTCTTATATTATTAATGCATCTATATACTTGGTAATGGGTGGAAGGCTCGTCCTTATGCCTGGTGTTTTGTTCCACTCTTGCCGCCCTAGTTTTCGTCATATCGGTATTATGTTCCCGGATTTTGCGTCCCTAATGCGGTTGGGTGATTTATGGGACCCCCTTGACAGTTCGCCTTGAATAAAACTCCTCCAGCAAGGCCCAACATTGGTTTTACCATTTGCCTACCACCTATACCTTTCCCTTGGGAGTAATTAACCCGAGGGTCATCTTTATTTTAGCCCCCCGGGCCAATGCTTGTCTAAGTGTTGGTCCAAACCGAGCAATGTCCGGCGCCCCCTGGGCAACCAGGGTCTATGCCAACCCGACGTCTTGCTCATCCGGTGTGCCCTGAGAACGAGATATGTGCAGCTCCTATTGGGATTTGTCGGCACAGCGGGCGGCTTTGCTGGTCTTGTTTTACCATTGTCCAAATGTCTTGTAAGCCGGGATTCCGAGACTGATCGGGTCTTCCTGGGAGAAGGAATATCCTTTGTTGACCATGAGAGCTTGTGATGGGCTAAGTTGGGACACCCCTCCAGGGTATAAACTTTCGAGAACTGTGCCCACGGTTATGTGGCAGATGGGAATTTGTTAATATCCGATTGTAGAGAACTTGACACTTGACTTAATTAAAACGCATCAACCGCGTGTGTACCCATGATGGTTTATTCTCGGCGGAGTCCGGGAAGTGAACACGGTTTTGGGTTATGTATTAACGTAAGTAGTTTCAGGATCACTTCTTGATCACTTCTAGCTTCTCGACCGTTCCGCTTGCTTCTCTTCTCGCTCTTATTTGCGTATGTTAGCCACCATATATGCTTAGTCGCTGCTGCAACCTCACCACTTTACCCCTTCCTTACCCATTAAGCTTTGCTAGTCTTGATACCCATGGTAATGGGATTGGTGAGTCCTCGTGGCTCACAGATTACTACAACAACAGTTGCAGGTACAGGTTTTGCGATGATCAAGACGCGAGAGCGATGTTTGGTTGTTTTGGAGTTCTTATTCTGCTTCTTCTTCGATCAGGGGATAGGTTCCAGGTCGGCAGCCTGGGCTAGCAGGGTCGATGTCGTTTGAGTTTCTGTTTGTGATTCATCTGTAGTCGGATGGTGCTATTATGTAAGATGATGTTGTATTCGTGTGGCATTGTATGCCTTTTGTTTGTATCCCCATCTATTATGTAATGTTGATCTAATGATATCCACCTTGCAAAAGCGTATCAATATGCGGTTCTATCCTTGGTGGGACCTTCGAGTCTCTTTAGGATTGTATCGCATATTGGGCGTGACACCTGTCGCGCTTCCTGTGTGGTTCTGCTGCGAGCATAGCTGCTCCTTTGCGCTTCATGTCCTTGGCCTTGGCTTTCTTCTCTTCTAAGTTAGCATCTGGAAGCTCAAGAAGGGAGAGGCACGCCTCCTCAGCCCTTGCGCACTTGGTAGCCAAGTTGAACAACTCCAGAGACATGCATAGATCCTCATGCATAGCTAGCTCCTCCTTCATCTTGATGTCGCAGATGCCATCGGAGAATGCTGAGATGATGGCCTCCTCAGTCACCTTGGGAATTTTGAGGCGAGCGCTATTGAATCGCTGGATGTACTTCTGCAAGGTCTCTCCAGGTTGCTGCTTGATGCGGCGCAGGTCACCCACGACTAGAGGACGGTCGCGAGTGCCCTGGAAGTTGGCGATGAAGCGGGTGCGCATCTCGTCCCAAGAAGAGATCGAGCCGGGAGGCAGGTTCAGGAGCCAACTGCGGGCACCATCCTTGAGTGCCATGGGAACCAATTCGCCATGACCTTTTCGTCTCCGTTGGCTGCCACAATGCCCAGCTCGTAGAGCTGCAGGAACTCCGCGGGGTCCACGGTGCCGTCGTAGCGAGGAGGCAGATCCGTCTTGAACTTGCCTGACCAGGCGACACTCTGCAGCTCGGTGGTGAAGGCGCAACAGCCTGCGGTGGCCACTAGAACCCTTTGCAGATGCGGGGCTTGCTCTTGGAGATTCCGACGTGCCGCTGCCGGGGGCAGCGTGGGGTCTTGACGCGCTGGCGCAGGGATGCGGTCTTGACGTGCTGGAGCGTGTAGCACGCGAGCGCCTTCTTGAGGCTGAGGGATTTCTTGGCAGCTCCTTTCTTGTCGCGCGGGTGCTGGACGCGGCGGGTCTCGTCTAGGGGCCGTGCGCCTTGGAGCCAGGGCACCTTCTTGGGGAGGAGGTGGTGGAGGCGCCTCTTGAGCTGTGTTACCCATGCAGGACAAAGGGCGAGACAGCGAGAGGGACAGCGCAGGAGAGCCCCCTGCGGCGCTGACGAGCTCGGTGATGCGAGTGAACCACTCCTCGTAGAGGTCATCGACGGGGCGGTAGTGCAGGAGCTCGCGTGCCAGGAGCAACGCGGCCTGCGCGTCCATGGGAGCGCGACGAGCGTGAGACGATGAACCAGCTGGAGTCAATGATGGAGTGGCGGTGTGGCCTTCCCGCCTCACCGAGGGATGCAGCAACGGCGCTTGCTGCTTGTTCCCCTCCGGGCCGATGGCGGCTTTGGCGGCATGCGACGGGGAACGATGGGGAGGCCCACCGACGGGAGCCGTCTGGGCGATGCGGGCGGCGAGAGTAGCCCGATGCTCGGTGCGAGCTCGGCGAGCGTCTGCCATGGGTGCGACGAACGATGGAACACGGGACAGCGGAAGAAAGATTCCGGCACACCCCTACCTGGCGCGCCAAATGTCAGATATCGGGTTCCGGCAAAACCCTTAAGATTCAAACTCTGGGGTGCGCGCGAAGATCTTCGCCCTACTAATAATATAACATGATGGAACAATAAAAAACATAGATATGTTGGAGACGTATTAGCATCCCCAAGCTTAATTCCTGCTCGTCCTCGAGTAGGTAAATGATAAAAACAAATTTTTTTATTTGGAATGCTGGCTAACATGTTCATCACATGTTCTTTTCTTTGTAGCATGGACATTTGAACTTTCATATGGTTCAAAGCAATAGTCTAGTTTTGACATGAAGACTTCAATTCTCAAGCATACCAACAAGCAACCATATATTTCAAAATATCAACGCTAAAGCAAGTTATCCCTAGCCCATTATGCTAAATCATTGATCCATTCATGAAACACACTCGCATATTAGCTACACCCAATGCTCAAGTACGATCATAGTGCCCCTTAGTTGGTGCTTTATAAGAGAAGATGGAGACTCAAGTAAAAATAAAAATTTCATAAAGTAAAAGAAAGGCCCTTCACAAAGGGAATTAGGGATTTGTAGAGGTGCTAGAGCTCAAAGCGAAAAAGATAAAGATAAAAAAAATTGGGTGGCATGCTTTTCCTTCCAATGAAAACAATCGAGTAGTTCCCAATACTTTCCATGCTAGATATATCATAGGTGGTTCCCAAACAGAAAATAAAGTTTGTTCCTCTTTCCACCATACTTTCACATTCCATGGCTAACCGTATCCACGGGTGCCTTCGAAACCAACACTTTCCAAGGAATTTATTATTTGACAACATAAAGTAAATTCATTTTTCATTTCGGGACTGGGCATCCCTAAAACATTTGCCGTACTCTCGTGCAATGACAAGTGAATAAACACTCATCTTGAGAATAACATATGTAGCATGGAAATGTATCAGCCACCCCCTACCGTTTCATGAGCGGTATGAGTGGCACATACAAATTTGCTTAGAACGGCAAAAGAATACCGCATATAGGTAGGTATAGTGGACTCATGTGGCAAAATTGGTTTAAAGGATTTTGGATGCACAAGTAGTGATCATACTTAGTGCAAATGAGAGCTAGCAAAAGATTGAGAAGCATCCAACCAAGAAACAAAAAATCTCATAAGCGAGCATTAAGCATAACTAACACCGAATAATGCACCACAAGTAGGATGTAATTTCATAGCATAACTATTGACTTTCGTGCTTTCATTGGGAATCACAAACCTTAACACCAATATTCTTACTAAAGCATAATTACTCATCAACATGACTCACATATCACTATAATCATATCTCAAAACTATTACAAAGAATCAAGTTTACTTTGTCCAATGATCTCCATGAAAGTTTTTATTATATCCTCCTTGGATATCTATCACTTTGGGACTAGTTTCATATGTTGCTCTTGATAAGCTCAAACAAATATAAGTGAAGAACATGAGCATAAAAAATTTCTTCTTTAAAAATAATGTAAGTGAAGCAAGAGAGAATTTATTAAGAAAAATACTAACTCTCTAATAAATCTAAGTGAAGCATGAGAGCTTTCTTCAAAAATACTAAAGCCCACCATGCTCAAAAAGATATAAGTGAAGC
Source organism: Triticum aestivum (assembly GCF_018294505.1). Lineage (NCBI taxonomy): Eukaryota > Viridiplantae > Streptophyta > Magnoliopsida > Poales > Poaceae > Triticum > Triticum aestivum. Next base: position 636,858,191 of record NC_057810.1, read on the forward strand.
GCTAGAGCAATTCCATAGCTCATAAAGATTTAAGTGAAGCATAGAGAGCAATTCTAACAAGTCATAGCATAATTTTGGCTCTCTCTAATAGGTGTGTCCAGCAAGGATTCATGAATTGAAATAAAAAAGCAAAACAAGACGCTCCAAGCAAAACTCATAATATGTGACGAATAAAAATATAGTTTCAAGTAAAATACCGATGGTTGTTAAAGAAAGAGGGGATGCCACTCGGGGGCATCCCCAAGGTTAGTTGCTTGATACTTCTTAAATATTATCTTGGGGTGCCTCGGGCATCCCCAAGCTTAGCCTTTTGCTAATCCTTATTCCTTCATCCATCGTAATATCAACCAAAACTTGAAAACTTCAATCACACAAAACTCAACAAAACCATCGTGAGATCTGTTAGTATAGGAAAGCAAATCATTACTATAAGTACTGTTGCAAACCCATTCATATTTTATTTTTGCGTTATATCTACTGTATTCCAAATTTTCTATGCCAAAAACTCTTCAAAGAAAACCATAGAATCATCGAAACAAGCACGCAACACAAAGAAAACAAAATCTGTCAAAAACAGAACAGTTTGTAGCAATCTGAATATTTCGAGTACTTATGTAACTCCCAAAATTCTACAAAATTAGGATAATGTGGGAAATAAGTATATTAATCTTATGCAAAAGTAATTAGTATTTTATCACGCTTCTGTTAAAACTGAAAATTATTTTCGTGAGCTTAAATGTTTTTTGTTTTTCAGCAAGACCAAATCAACTATCACCCAACATGATCCCAAAGGCATTACTTGGCACAAACACTAAAGAAAACACAAAAAACACAATCATAACAGTAGCATAATTGTGGAAACAGTCAAGAACAGAAAGAAAAAGACAAAAGTAAATTTTATTCATGGGGTTACCTCCCAACAAGCGCTATTGTTTTACACCCCTAGCTAGGCATAATGCAAAGTATCTAAGTATTCTCATATTTGTTTTTGTTTTCCTAAGAGGAGGTTTTGTCAGGAGGTTTTGCAAAAACAACATCAAACATATTATCCATGGAAACTTTAGCACTATCAAGTTGCTTATCATCATATCCCCTTTGATTTCCGGCAACAATCCAAGAATAATGTTGATTAACATCATTGAAAACTTGTTGGATTATTCTAAAACAAGGACTTGCTTTTTAAGATTCTCATCAAAGATTTTATTATTCCCAAGCAAATGTCTCAACGCATAATAACTATTATAAATAATTTCATCTATCACGGGCTTTCATGATTCATACTGTTGGGGATATCCCAGGAGGGGCCGGGTCATACCACTGACGACTTAAAGATGAATATGGTGTCTCATGAAGGAAGCCTATTGAAGGCCCAAGACCCACAGGCGACTTGAGGCCCAAGAGGATGAACTGCCATATGTGCAACTTTATTGTAAGGAAAGCTTACTTAGTCACCGAACCGGACATGATGTGTATGAGCCGGCCAGGACTCTATAAGCCATCAGGCATCAACCTGTGTATATAAAGGGGTGACCCGATGGCGGGTTAACTAAAAAACAAGTCAAGAACTAGGTCAAGCGTATTCGCTCCCTGGTAATCGAAACCCAAGCAGTACAACCCCAAACTGGAGTAAGCCTTTACCTCGTTACGAGGGGCCGAACCAGTATAAACTCTCTGTGTCCTTTGTCCCACTTAACCCCTTTAAGCTAACCTAGTTGTGATGGATCCACACTTAATCCCTTTCACTAGGGCATCTGCCATGTTAAGTCCACGACAGTTGGCGCCCACCATGGGGCCAGCACATGGTGTTTTCAAGTTCTGAAAGGGCAACTTCGCAGGGATCAAGGGATACACTATGGGCCAGATGACCAAGAGTCATCGCGACAAGCTCTACATCGATGAAGCAGGCTAGGGCCCCGAGGCTGGCTCAATTGAGTATGCGTATTGGGTCCCCTTCGGCGGAATCCACATCTTCATCAACAAGATCGGCGAATCGGGCCCTGAGCAGGACACCTGCACCGACATGATCGAGACGGCTCAGCGTGCACAACCCGCCAAGGATCAAACCCCTGTGAAGCACGCCTTTGTGGGTTTCATCCATGGGGTGGAACTTGAGGAAGGATCTGTGTCTGGTGGTGAGACGGCCATCTACCCCGATGGTGATTCATCAACCGGTGAGACCGATTCAATGTATCAACTGCAGGACGGTCGACTTGGGGGCTGTTCCGATGGTGACAGTATTCCGGACCACTATGAGCCGCCGAACAGGGTCGCAATCTTCATGGCCGGCACACAACCAATGTTCGGTTCAAAGACTGCCCCGGCCATGACCTCCATCTCAGCGGCTGTGGTAACGGCTGGGGCTTGCGATTCTACGCGCCCGCGACTCAGGTTCTGACCGAACTACTGGATGATTTGGCAACTTTAATGGGGACGAACGTGACCCTGGACACTCAAGAACAGCATAAGGTGGATGTTGCGAAGCTACAAGAGGAGATAGCTCAAGCCAAGGAAGAACTAGTGGCTGAGAACGCTAGGATGGCCACGGAGCGAGCTGCTTTGGACGCTCAGGCACAACGGATTCATGCAGAATCTTTCCATCTTACCTTGGATCAAAACGCTTCAAATGCCATCATGAGAAGGAGGCACCAGAGTCGTTTACCTCCGAATTACGATACAAGAAACCTCTTCAACACACCTGGGGCAGGGACTAGTGACCCACCTATGATGAATCGGGCTGGTGAAGCACCAGTGACAGGAGCACCAGTTCAGCCACGAGCTACTGACCCGCCCCTCTTGACTTTGCCTCAGCATGCTTTGACACCGCTAGGTCATTATTCCAATCCTCTGGATAATGTGATTGCTACGGCGACACGATTGGCGGCTCTCCTGGTGGAAGGCGAGTCTCCAGCCGCGATGGAGATGTGGAGGGCTAGAGAACTTCTTCAAACAGTAGTGGCTCAACAGGCGGCTTATTCGTACAGTCGTGAACGGATTCATTCAACCCCCCGTCCGATCCCGAGTTATAGCCAGCATATTGACTCGCCGGCAGTATCGAGCAGTGAGCGGGACCGTAACCAGCTTCGTAGGCCTGACCCGCTGCATGCTGGCAATGATGTTCAAGCTTTGGCAGACCAAGGTAGGGTGCGGCGCGAGGTGGAACTCTCGGCTCAGCTAGCAGATCAACAGCAATCTCTGGTTTATCCGTCAACGTCTGTGGGAGCAGGTGTAACCTCTAGAACCTTGGGTGTGCCATGTTTAGTGCTGGCTCAACGCAGCGAGTGCATGCCTAAGGATTTCAAAGGCCCCCGTAAGGTGCCTAACTATACGGAGGATCAACCCTCAGAGGCTTGGATTGAGAGCTATGAGATGGCTATGGAGATGTTGGATGTTAGTGATGCCGCATGTGTTAAGTATTTTACCATGATGTTGGACGGGCTAGCTCGTAACTTGTTGAAAGGGTTGCCTGCTAACTCCATTGGTTCATTGGTTGAATTGAAGTCCCAATTCATTCAGAATTTCAAGGATACATGAAAGCAGCCCATGTCGATTCTTGACTTAGACACGTGTGTCTAGGGCGAAGGAGAGCCAACGACCCATTGGGTGCTCAGGATCTCCACCATTATTCACTCCTCAGACAGTATTAACGTCGGTTCAGTTGTCCTCATGTTAGAGAGAAACTGTCGGTTCCTTCCCCTCAAATAGAAGTTGGGGTGGCTTAAGCGCCACTGTAATGATATGGGGGAGCTCATGGTGGCTCTCGTCAAATACGCCGACTCGGATAGTACCAAGGATCCAGAATCTAATGAGGAGAAGGCTGGAAAGGGGAAGAAAAACGGCAAGGGGCAGCAACAAAATATGGCAGGTCAAGGTAACAATGGTAAGCGCAAGCACACGGATGGTGGCTTAGATTTTGTGGCTAACACTAATGTCCAGAACAATGATCGTCATCGCAAGGGAAAGTTCCAGTCCCAATCTGGAGGGTCAAGGTCTAATCTAGAGGCGATGTTGAACAAACCCTGTCAAAAGCATAGCCGGCCTGATAGGCCATCAACGCACCTATGGAAGGATTGTAGCATCATGAGGGAGTATAGGAATTACAACCTCAACCAGGACCACAATAATGGTAATGTCCTGTACCGACTCACACGGACCTGGCTTCGAAGGCAGCGGTTCAAGTTCCGGTTTTCAAGGACAAGGTGGTCAGGGGGGCTCTAACCAACAGTCCAACTAGGGTAATCAGCAGCAGTAGTCAGGGTATCAGAGCAATCCGAAGTAGTTGAATAGTGGACAGTATCATGTGTTCACCACGACTCTATGCAAACGAGACCAGAAGATTCATAAAAGGGCAGTGAACGCAATTGATCCGACGATCCCTCATTACTTGCGATGGTCTGAAGATCCTATTCTTTGGAGCCGTGAGGATCACCCACCCCGCGTTGACAATCCAGGTAAGTTGGGTTTGGTGGTTGCACCTCAGGTTGGGGGGTACAAGTTTACTAAGGTGCTTATGGATGGAGGCAGCAACATCAATATCCTTTACTATGACACATTTCGTCGTATAAATTTAACTGATAAAGATCTTAAGCCATCTAATACTGTTTTCCATGGCGTGGTGCCTAGAAATTTGGCGTATCTGGTGGGTAAGATAGCTTTAGAAGTGTCTTTTGGTGATGATCGTGATTATAGAGTTGAGACATTGAATTTTGAGGTGGTCAAGATCAAGAGGCCTTATCATGCTTCGTTTGGGTGGCCGGCTTATGAATCATTAAAAAACATTTTTGAAAAAACTTAGCAATGGCGCACCTGTGGACAGTGCGCCATTACTAGTTTTAACTAGTAATGGCGCACTGTCCACA
>NC_057810.1:636863056-636864611 GCF_018294505.1 Triticum aestivum
CGGTTTGCTCCTAATCGTCCCGTCCATTCACATTACGGCAGTTCCACTAATCCTAACCCTCCTCCCAAATCCATGGCGTCCCAAATCTCCACGATCGATGGTGAGTACAAGGTTATAACTATCACTGGCGATGAGTTCGACGTCATCTACACCCGTTCTTCCGTGATGGTGAAAGGATTCCTTTTTCGCTTAAGACACATGTTCGAAAACTCAAATGATGAGTGGGTCGCTGGGCTAGATGTTGAGTACACCACAGTCCTGGGAAGAGAGAAGGATCTAAAGGACGAAGAGAGAAAGAAGCCCGCCGTGATCCAGGTTTGCGTATATAAGGTTAGCTTGGTCTACCACATATGCCATGCCGACGTTGAGTGCTAGGATTTTAAGAACTTCCTCAAGGACAAGACAATGAAATTCGTTACTGTAGACTTTAAGAACGACAAAGAAGTCCCGGGTCGGATAGGCCTCATTGTAGGCACACTACTAGGAAAAGGGCTATAGATGGGATGGACACTAATGGCGCACTGTACATGTGGTACGCCATTACTAAATACTAATGGCGCACCATGTGTTTGGTGCACCATTAGTGTGCAAATACTAATGGCGCACCATATCACACGGTGCGCCATTAGTAAAAAAAATGTTTTTTAATTTTTTCAAAACTACTAATGGCGCACCGTGGGAGTGGTGCACAATTACTACTTGACATAGTAATGGCGCACCACATCCACCGTGCGCCATTAGTAGTTATAAAAAAAATAAAAATAAAAATATTTTTTTTAGTAATGGCGCACCTGTGGACAGTGCGCCATTACTAGTTTTAACTAGTAATGGCGCACTGTCCACAGGTGCGCCATTACTAAGTTTTTTTCAAAAAAAACATTCATTTTTTTCTTTTTTTCTTTTCAAAACTAGTAATGACACATCATGGGTGTGGTGCGCCATTACTAGTTTAACTAGTAATGGCGCACCGTGGGTGTGGTGCGCCATTACTAGTTATGGTGCGCCATTACTAACTTGGCCCAAAAGTTCTTGAATGCACCCCCCCTGACCGTCTTTTCAGTTTAAAAATAAATAAAAGAAAATGATAAAAATGTCAAAAAAATAAAGGAAAATAAGTTTCCCATGTGATATGTGGTCTAGTTGTTGGGAAAATTTACAAACATGAATTTCGACTTTATTTGCAAAATCTCTCTGGAAATTTGTAAAATGGCCATAACTTTTGCATACGAACTCGGATTAAAAAGTTTTTTATATGAAAAATCATCTACTCGAAAAGTTACGGGGCTTTCAAGATCTAGAGGCAAAAAAATTCAAAAAAAATTCAAACTTACTAGTGGCGCACCATGTATGTGGTGCGCCACTAGTAATAGAAAAAAAATTGGTTTTGAATTTTTTTTTGAATTGTTTTTCAAAAAATGATATGTAATATGACCGGGAAGTTTGAAATATTTTTCAAAATTTCATCATAGTCATGAACATGAACAAAGTCCTAGACATCAACAAGGTATAATAGGATTGATATGCTAGATATATCAACAAGTGCCTGTGAAGTGAG
>NC_057810.1:636864621-636929579 GCF_018294505.1 Triticum aestivum
ACTAGTTTTAACTAGTAATGGCGCACTGTCCACAGGTGCGCCATTACTAACAATTTTTTTTTTACTTTTTTTTCAAAAATACTAATGGCGCACGGTGGGTTTGGTGCGCCATTACTATGTCAACTAGTAATGGCGCACTGTCCCACGGTGCGCAATTAGTAACAAATTTTTTTTATTTTTTTTTCAAACCTTCTAATGGCGCACCACACACCAGGTGCGCCATTAGTAATATATTACTAATGGCGCACCTGTATGTGGTGCGCCATTGCTATATACTAATGGCACACCACACATGTGGTGCGCCATTAGTGTCCATTTCATCTATAGCCATTTTCCTAGTAGTGGTTGTCAGAAATTTTCAAAACGAGCTCATGTGTCGGCCCAAGAATTGAGGATGATTCCAACTACTTGGCCATTTGCGGTTTGGGGCTGGATATGGTTGGGCCTTTTAAAAGGTCTAAGGACAAAAAGACTCACCTCTTGGTGGAAGTTCATAAGTTTACAAAGTGGGTTGAGGCAGAGCCGGTCAGTAAGTGTGATGCGGCGACGATGGTACAATTCATCAAAAAGGTGCTATGAAAGAATTCTGTCAACGAGAGCATATTCGTCTTGATGTGTCATCAGTGGCTCACCCCCAGTCCAATGGCCAAGCTCAAAGAGCCAATCAAGAAATCTTGAGAGGCATAAAACCCTGGCTTATGGTCCCCTTGCAGAGGACGCCGGGTTGTTGGGTTGAGGAGTTACCTTCAGTGCTTTGGATTACCAATATCACCCCAATAGATCTACAGGTTACATGCCTTTATTCATGGTTTATGGAGAAGATCGAGGCAGTTCTCCCAAGTGACATCCGTCATGACTCGCCCATGTGGCGGCTTATGTTGAAGCTGATAATGAAAAAGCACATCAGGATGCTCTGGACCTTTTGGATGGAAGCATGACCTTGCGGCGGCTCATTCGGCAATTTACCAGCAAGATCTGCATCGTTATCATAGCCGTCGGGTTAGAACCAGGACCTTTCGAGAAGGGGATTTGGTGCTCCGACTCATCCAAGATCAAACTGACATGCACAAGCTATCCCCACCTTGGGAAGGCCCCTTTTTGGTCAGCAAAAATCTGAACAACGGGTCATATTACCTTATCGATGTTAGAAACCACAAGGACTCACGCATGTCGGAGGAGGAGAACCGTCAGCTGTGGAATATTGCTCATGTTCGGCCTTATTACACCTGAGCCGCCGGCTCTTGTGATGTACATATTTAGACCAATGTATATATTATGATTCAGTTTAATAAAGCGGGCACCCCTGAGAATTCGAGGCCTCTGTCATTCCAGTTTCCAGCAAAATTGAGTATTTTTGTTCCCTGATTCATTGGTCTCATGGGGGCTTCCTGCTCATTGAGCATAGCTGTTCACACCCATGAGACCAGTTCTCAAGCCGATTTATTGGACATTTGGGGGCTTCCTGTCTAATGAACATAGGTCGCTCACTCATCTTGATCCAGCCTCCGGCCACCTTATTGAACATTGGGGGCTTCCTGTTCAATGAACATAGCTCGCTCACCCATCTTGATCCAGCCTTCGGCCACCTTATTGGTCACATGGAGGCTTCTTGCTCACGAGCATAGTTGTTCACACCCATGTGATCCGGTTTCCAAGCTGAACATTGAGTTAAACCTGCCTGTTTGCTTGATGCTACTCCGCTAGGTGACCCGTCGTACTCCTGACAGTTACTCTTTTAATAAGACCCTGAACTTGTCAAGGTTAAAATGACAGCCTTTGTGACGTGAGAGCCGGCTTACAGAGAGCTAGGAAAAACTCACCCGTTGTTGCAGTCTCTCCACTATGTGGCCCGTTTGTACTCTTGCCAGTTACTCTTTTCAATAAGACCCTGAACTGGTTAAGGTTAAAACAATGGATTTACGTCACGTGAGAGCCGGCTTATGGGATAAAAATGAAATTTTTCAAAAATAGAATAGAGTTGCACTCTTCTGGGTTTGTGTCAAGCTTCCAGCTTGCATACTTACATATTTACAGCATCGATATGCTATTGGTCTATAGGTATGATATCGTATTTGAATAAGTATTTGGTTTTTTCAAATTGCCCTGGTTATAGACTTTAAGTCACCAGGACATATCATGTTGGATGTTATGACCCGCCCTGACAAAAACCGCCAGGGCATTTTTTCTTCAATGTGTGCAGATGAATTATGAGATAACATGGTCTACATTCCATAATCTTTCACGGCAAAAGAATAAGTACCATCACTTTTCCAGAGGATAAACATGAACGATGGCACGACCGATCATTGTTTTACTAGTCTATTACATGGGTCCGCTAGCCCAAATGATTAAGTGTTTTTAGGCGACGTATGATGATGGAGATTATGAGCCGTCCAGCAGATCAATTTTCCTGGTCTTGGTGTGTTGAGGCCTCCGGGTCATCCTGCGCTGGTTGTTCTTCTTCCTCCATCGTTTGGAAGTTAGGTGATGACCAATTGATGCCAGTCAAGGCTTGAAATTCAGCTTCATCATTGATAAGTTCATATGGATCAATTTCAGGAGCAAAAGTATGCTTACGGATTGGCGGGATAAGATCCACAATTTTATAAGCCGATGTTGGCAATTTCTGATTATCTGTTGTATAAGCCGCCTCATATCTTGATAAGTCTATTTCTTAGACGAGTTGACTCACCAGCGGATGCATCTCTTTGATACAAGCAGCAAAATCCTTCTTATCAAAGGGAGACCCGTCCTCTTTGAAACTAGGGTAGCCAGTAGCTAGCTCGGTCGGGTCTAATTCTGCCTGCCATACCTTAGCCCGGCTTAAAGCCATAATGGCAACGGCTCTCGCAGCCGACCACTTGATTTCTTCAATTCTTGCGGGCAGGACAAAAAGTTTGCTTAAAACATCACTGAGAAGGGATGGTGCTTGATTGGTTGGTGAGATGGTGGCTATTGTGCGTTGAGCACCAGTATATAATAGTTCCACCAGCGTGTAAACTGCCTTGAGCTTTATCAGCATCTCTTGACCAAGATTGCTGCTCCTGGGGCCTGTATAACGTAATATGGTTAAGTCACTAGGCGGCTTACAAAGTGGAGTGTGGAAATTCATTACAATATTTTTAAGTCTTACTTACCAAAATTGGCAGAGGTCATCGTGTGATATGACGCTTTAAGCCGGTAAGTTCTATGGTGACCTCTTGCAAAGAGGCTTCAGCTTTTTCGGCTCTCTGTATTAGGGTAGTTTCTCTTCACCCCAGGAGGATTTATTAGTGTTAAACCCGGTTTAAAGCTTCTGTGCTTCATCGAAGCTAAATTTGAACTTGGAGTCAGCCTTCCAGGTCTCAGCTTCTTCCAGTCGAAGTCGTTTTTTTAGATCAACCAATTGAGATTAAAATTGAGTTGAGGCTTCCTGTAAATAAAAGGTTGAATAATTATCAACAGTTATGTCACAGTATAAATTCAGAAAAAGTCCCAAGCCCTTTCCAAGCAATAACACTTGGCACTTGGGGCTAATGGGTGCAGAAAGTTTCTTTTATGAAGCAGTGACAGACAAATCCGGTTCATCTTTTTCAATGATAACCCGGCCTACGAGGGCTTATTCATGTTAATTAAACCAGCCTTTGGGGGCTACAGGTGCAAAGTTGATCACTACTATCCGAAGCCCCATCTTAACTTGGTAAGTTTAAGCCGGCCCTTGGGGGCTACTGGTTTTGACTTTGATACTTATCTAAGGCTATCTAAAAGTCTACAACATATTCAATTCTATCATATTTAGTAGACTTGGGGGCTGAAGGAGTATATCTTAAGTAGGCGAATCAGAAGTTGGTACCTCATATTTCTGATGCATGTGTTTGACCAAGTCAATCTCTAGATCTTGGCTACTATGTACCTGGCTAAGGTAGTTGGATAATACTTCATTAATGCTCAGATGATAGTAATTGGCCATGTCAAATTTGACCTTGCGCTTCTCGATCAATTCTTCCTTAGCAGAATGTCTTGCCAAGGCTATAGGATTTCCCGGCTCTTGGAAGCTAGTGCTGGTGATCAGGACATCTTCAGTGCTTTGGCCAGAAGGCTTAATTGGGCTTGGTAGGTTAGCACCCAAAGGATCAATGTTCATATAATTGGTGGAGTCACCAGGATTCTCTGGTGGCGGGTCATCAGCACTTTCCTCTAGGTGTTGCACAGAAGCCTCGGATACCGGTGCTTGTTTCTCCGGCTCATGAACTTTTGGGTCTTCGGCCGGTTTAATAAGTTTTGCCTTCTTGCTCGGCTTTGCCATCCCACTGCGGAAAAGAGACAAGATCAGTATAGGTGCAGGAATGTGAAATAAAAAAGATAAGGTAACTACCCAAAGGCAGTTTTGAAAGCCGGTAGCTGGGTCTGAGATGAATCGCTAGAGGAAGAATTAGAAGTCCCCTGATAATTGGAGCGGAAAGATTAAGTGGTTGGCGAATAAGACCCGCCTTTGGATATAAAGAGTTTGAATTTTGAGGCACCTCTTTCTAGCGCTTGCGTGGGGGCTGGTGTGTTGGGTAACCCGGTGGATAGCTCTCCGCCTCCACTACTCTGAGTTCTGCGCCGGTTCTCATGTTGTTGTTGCTTCAAAATAAATTTGGGATCCAAGTAATCTAAGGGGTGATAAAACCTTACTTTCCAGGTTACTTGTCGAACTTTCTGTCTTGGTAAAGGCTCTGAGTTGGAGGAAATAATAGTTACCTATTCATCACCCGCCTGGCTGGTTTCCGCGTCGTCCTAGTAGCAATCAGCGTCAATAAGATAATTGAAAAAAGAGCCAAGGGAATCAAAGTCTACCTCTGACTCATCATCTTCCTCCAGGTTTAAAAGTTTTGAGGCGGTTAATTTCTTCTTATTCTTCTTAAGGGCTTTAGTTTTAGCCCTGACTTTCTTGGCCGCTTTCTCGTCATACTTCTTGTTCCAAAAGGCGGATGTGGCCTGTGTAAGTCATATGAAGGTAAGAAATACGCAGATCATAGAAACGGTAAGGCAGAATAAGAGGATTGAGGAACTTACTTCAGGTGGCGGGTTAAGTTTGCAGAAGGGGTTCAGCCCCACTTTGCTGCTGCTTTCCAAGATTTCCCCTAGAAGGGTTTTGGTCATCTCATTGATCGCTTTATCAGACAAGCGTGCTGGGAAGTGGCGTAGTGGATCTTTGACATCACCAGTATATGTGCACATGAACCCGGGCCGGAGGCTCAAAGGTATGATCCTCCAAGCCACCCAGCAACAAACCAGGTCAACACCAGTCAATCCATTGGACAACAATGCTCTACCCTTTGAGAAGGTAGACATATACTTGGCTCGTTCAGCGGTAGTAAGCCAGTCTGGAAGAGGGTGCTTTGCGTTGAGCCGGTGGTCGCGATAACCCGGGCAAGGATTTTCTTCAGCCGGGGATGTATCTTGGCAATAGAACCAAGTTTGATTCCAGTCCTTATGATGACTTGGAAGCACAGCAGAAGGAAAAATGGCATCTCTTCGTCGCTGAAATGAGACTCCCCCAAGTTCTAAGTTGGGTCCATCAGTGAACTCATTCTGGTGGTTCAAAATAAAATACTCCCTGAAGAGTTCAACACGGGGTTCCTCTTGAAGATACACTTCGCAAAAGACTTGGAAATTGCAGATATTTCAGACGGAATTGGGTCCGATGTCCTGAGGATGAAGTTGAAAGAAATGCAGAATGTCAAGGAAGAATTTTGACCTGAGTGGTGAGAAACCCTAGTTCATGTGATCAGTAAAAACAATAATCTCATTATCCTGTGGCTGAGGTCTGACTTCATCTGGGTTTGGAACACGCCAGTGAATGACATTTTTCGCTGGTAAGAAGCCGATTTTGACATTTTCCTGAAGCATTTCTTCTGTGACAATAGATGGGACCCAGTCACATGATGTAACTGTCTTAGTCATGATTGAGGTGCACGGCCTAAACAAGATGATTTAGAACATGATTAAACTGGTAAGGTATGACTGGGTTATATCAACATTGAGTTGGTGATTTAATAAAAGTGGTGTGGAGTTAAACCGGCAGGCACTTGGCGGGTTACAAATTATTGTTTAAACCGACGTGAAGGGATAATGGCTATGGATCTACAGCAGTTCAGAAATGAAGTAAATTCTAAACCGGAGGTGACGGATTTCACTTTTGAAATTGAGAACTACATGAGAAAATATTGCCAGGTTATATAACCTATGAAGCACATGTTGGCGGCTCAATGGGGCCTAATGTTATATGGCGAGTCACGGTTTATGGTATAAGCCGCCATGACAGTTATGATACTTCGGATCTATCGGTAAACATTTGGTTAAGTGCTAGACAAACAAGATTCTGCAGATTGATTCTATAATTTTGGATCTGCCGCAGTTTGAAAAATAAAAATAAATTCTAAACCTAAGGGTTGTGATAGCGGAGGAACTTGTTTGCTTGAGGATTCTCTCTATAAGATAGACGATTCCTATGATTGAGAGGGGGTGTCAAACAACTCCTGCGCGCCTTCAACAATATTCTCAGATTATAACGAGCGTGCTATGGAGGAATGGTGAAGAACGACGAAGAACACCGGTGAACTAAACGAACCCTAGTGCAGATCTTAGGCATGGGAAGATGAGCACTTACAGATGTTGATGGACAGCGGTGGCGCGCCAGTATTCTCTGGTCCAGTTAGGTTGATGTTGCGGCCTGAGTTGGTGCTGCAGACAGAGGTCGGTGGCGGTGGAGCTCGGGTCTACAGAGGAGTCACGAAAGGAATACGAAGATGAGGAGGCAAGGGGTGAAATAAAATGGACCACCATCCCTATATATAAGAGGATGGATATAAGGCATGCGCGGGAATCGAGGAGGTTGAAATCTTCATGTGGCCATGTGGACGTGTGAATTTTTAGGATGTTCATTAAAAGATAAGGATCTTTTAGGATTTTCTGGGCCTCATGCAAAATTAATGCGAGATGATGTCATGGTGGGTTAATATGGTTCTGTGAGCTGACGCCATGGCGGGTTACAGCAAGTTTATAAAACGGACGATGCAAGATTTTGACAAGTCAAGCACTGAAGATTGATGTGAACAAGTTCAAATCAACTCGGGGCCTAATGTTGGGGTTATAAGTATTAGGTATAACCCACCCAAGAGGGGCCGGGTCATACCACTGACGACTTAAAGATCAAGATGGCGGGTCATGAGGGAAGCCTATTGAAGGCCCAAGACCCATAGGCAACTTGAGGCCCAAGAGGATGAACTGCCATATGTGTAACTTGTATTGTAAGGCAAGCTTAGTTAGTCACCGACCTGGACACGTTGTGTATGAGCCAACCAGGACTCTGTAAGCCATTGGGCATCAACCTGCATATATAAAGGGGTGACCTGGCGGCGGGTTAACTAAAAAAACAAGTCGAGAACTAGGTCAAGCGTATTCGTGCCTTGGTAATCGAAACCCAAGCAATACAACCCCAACCTGGAGTAATCCTTTACCTCGTTGCGAGGGGCCGAACCAGTATAAATTCTTTGTGCATTTGTCCTAATTAACCCCTTTAAGCTAACCTAGTTGCGAGGGCTCCACGGTTAAGCCCGTTCGCTAGGGCATCTGCCGTGTTAAGTCCACGAGACATACCATAAAATCAAAGATTTCCCTAGATTCCTGTATTATGTAATCAAATTCATTCATAAGAACAATGGTAGCCATTTTTTTTTGCTTTAGGATTCTTTATAACTGGTAACTCATAAAACAATCTTTGCAAGGTAAGATGAGTATGGATAAATTTATTTTCAAACTTCAGAACTAGTGCTGAAATAGCTTCCGCATAAGATTTAGTCCTTTTAAGTATAGGAGTATCATCAGGACTTAAGTTTCCAACACAATTGAAAAATTCTACGATATGTTCTTTTCCCATAACATTCCCTTGCCCCAAAACAAAAGTTTTAGCATCCAGATTGCCAGAACATCCAATCTTAGGAGTTAGGCCATCATCTGTTTCTACCATACCAAAATCACTCATGATTGCAAGCAAAAAGATAGATCTGACGAGAAAATGGCGAACGAAAAAGAGGGGGAATAAAACAACAAATTTTTGTGAAGTGGGGGAGAGGAAAACGACAGGCAAATGGAAAATAATATAAATTGCAAGGAGATGAGATTTTTTATTAGCAACCTGGTAAATGTTGATGATGTCTCCCCACCAACGGCGCCAGAAATTCATTTTGATGCGGCTTGCACTACGTTAGTATTTCCCCAAAGATGAAGGGATGATGTAGCACATATACGGTAGGTATTTCCCTCAGTGATGAGACCAAGGTTATCGAACCAGTAGGAGAACCACGCAAAACCATGTAAATAGCTCCTGCACACAAAGAACAAATACTTGCAACCCGACGTAAGAGAGGGGTTGTTAATCCCTCACGGGTAAAAAGATTGATAAAATTATAGTAGATTGGATAAATAGATCTCACTGGAACGCGAGATAAAATAAATAAATAAAAATTGCAGCAAGGTATTTTTGTATTTTTAGATTAATAGATCTGAAAATAAAAGCAAATAAAAATAGATCGCAAAGGCAAATATAATAAAGAAGAGATCCGGGGGCCGTAGATTTCACTAGTGCCTTCTCTCGAGAAAAATAGCATACGGTGGGTAAACAAATTACTGTTGGGCAATTGATAGAACTTCAAATAATCATGACGATATCCAGACAATGATCATTATATAGGCATCACGTCCAAGATTAGTAGACCGACTCATGCCTGAATCTACTACTATTACTCCACACATCGACCGCTATCCAGCATGCATCTAGTGTATTAAGTTCATCACTACAAAAAAATACACTTCCGTGATGATACGTGTTTGTCACAGTAGGTCATTTTCTGTCATGCATGTACATCCATGATGATTTTATGACAAAATCAAGATAGTCATACCTGTCCTGTCGTAGAAGTGTTCCATGACATTACCAAAATTCTCATCACAGAAGTGTCCACTTCCATGATGATAAATGTTGCATCATGGAAGTGTTTTTGTCAAGGGTAGCCGACACGTGGCATCCACTTTAATAAGTCGTCGTTAAGCTATCAGGTCCAGTTTTGGATCCGATAACCCGTTAACAACCTGGACCAATGGCAATTTTCCACGTGTAAAATTCTCATTGGCCAGAGGAACACGTGTTGGCTCACCGTTGGGACAGATGTCATCCACTCATTGGACAGGAGGCGCCTATGATACGTCAACACGTGGCACGGACCAACAGAGGTCCATTCGGGTGAAAAGGCCGGCCTGTTTGACTTGGTCAAAAGGTAACGAGCCGGCCCGCGGAAAGCCTGTTAACAACCTGTTTGTATATAGCCCAGTTACGGCCCGCTAACTCCCGGCCTGTTACGACCTATCGGAATTAAGCCTAGTAGCTTTATCTGGGCCGTCCAAGATGATAGCAGCCCGTTGTAACTTCCGGCCCATGTATGGCCCATGATGTCTTTCGGCCCATCTGAGGCCCTTTGTAACTATGGGCCCATTAAAGGCCCAAGATGAAACTGGCCCATAATCAACAGTGTATCACTTTATACCCATTAACCGCCCATTATTTAGTCGGCCGTTTCCAGCCCGTGTTAACTTTCGGCCTTCTAAGGGCCCTGTCGGTGTCAAAACCGGCGGTTCTCGGGTAGGGGGTCCCGAACTGTGCGTCTAGGCGGATGGTAACAGGAGACAAGGGACACGATGTTTTTACCCAGGTTTGGGCCCTCTCGGTGGAGGTAAAACCCTACTCCTGCTTGATTAATATTGATGATATGGGTAGTACAAGAGTGGATCTACCACGAGATCAAGCAGGCTAAACCCTAGAAGCTAGCCTATGGTATGATTGTTGTTCGTCCTACGGACTAAAACCCTCCGGTTTATATAGACATCGAAGAGGGCTAGGGTTACACAGAGTCGGTTATAATGGTAGGAGATCTACATATCCGTATCACCAAGCTTGCCTTCCACGCCAAGGAAAGTCCCATCCGGACACGGGACGAATTCTTCAATCTTGTATCTTCACGGTCTAGGAGTCCGGCCAAAGATGATAGTTCGGCTATCCAAACACCCCCTAGTCTAGGACTCCCTCAGTAGCCCCTGAACCAGGCTTCAATGACGACGAGTACGACGTGCATATTGTCTTCGGCATTGCAAGGCGGGTTCCTCCTCCGAATAACTCATAGAAGGTTTTGAACACCAGGACAGTGTCCTGCTCTGCAAAATAAATTCCACATACCACCATAGAGAGAATGATATTTACACAAGGTCAATCTGCTGACGTATTTCGTGGCATGACGTCACACCACTGCCATGCCTTTATTCGAATTGTTTTTATTGTTCCACCTCAGCGCGTTTAGCGAAGCGGTTTCCTTGGCCCGTCTTGTCAAAGTAGAGATCGTGTCCCCTTATTCCGGGATTCTCATCAATACGGGTGTGGGTAACCAGACGCGCCATTGATTGTGGCGCTTGGGAGATAAGCGATTTTTACCAGGCTGGTGGGGATGCACAGCTTCGTCCGCCCATATATAAGGGGATAAGGATCCACCTTTTTACCTATGCCTTCTTCCTCCTTTGCTTATCCATCTCCGCGCACTCGAGCTCCAGCGCCCAAGTCCGCACATCTCGCCTCGACCTTCTCCAACCATGTCCGAAGCGGGAGGCAAGTGGATGGCCTCCTCCGTCACGGAGGGGCACATCAAAAAGTTAAGGAAAGCCGGATACCTGCACAACGACATTGCGCACCGGCTTCCAGATGAGGGGAAGCTCTCCCCGCCCCCAGGCCCCATGAGAGGGTGGTGTTCCTTCCCCATTTCCTCCGTGGACTGGGATTCCCACTCCACCCATTTATCCGGGGGCTCATGTTCTACTATGGCCTGGATTTCCATGATTTGGCCCCGAATTTCATCCTCAACATCTCGGCGTTCATCGTCATGTGCGAGGCCTTCCTCTGCATCCAGCCCCACTTCGGCTTATGGCTGAAGACTTTTAATGTCAAGCCGAAGGTAGTGGGCGGCCGCCAAGCGGAGTGCGGAGGCGCCATGGTGGGCAAGATGCCCAACGTCACCTGGCTCGAGAGCGCCTTCGTGGAAACCATCAAAGGGTGGCAATCGGGGTGGTTCTACATGACCGAGCCGCGTGACCCTGAATAGGCAGCGGCCCCTGAATTCAGATATGGCATCCCCACACGGCTCACCTCCTGGAAGGAGAAGGGCCTGACATGGGGCGATTAGGAGGAGCTGACCGGACTCCAATCCTGTGTCCAAACCCTGGTGAACCAAAATCTCAAGCTTGTCAATGTAGTCCAGGTCATGCTCATCCGCCGGATTCTCCCGTGCCAACAACGGGCTTTCAACTTGTGGGAGTTTGATCCGACACAGCACCAGATCTTGAGCAGGCTTTTCGACACTACATACGAAGAGGCCTAGAAGGTGGTTTTCAAGGGTGCCGAGGCTCCCGCATCCGCTACCGAAGATCGCGGGTTCATCCCGCAGCGTCAAGCCGGCGAGGTAAGCTATTTTACCCTTTACGGGACACTTGTTTTCCATAGTTTGACTCTGTGCGGGATCTAAACTCCCTTTACCTTTAACAGGCCTGGCAGAAGACGTCCGGGCAGGTTAACTGCCTGGCTCCCTTGCCAGAAGACCTAGCGGACGCCCGATTAACGGGGCTGCTGGTTCCAGCGCCTCCCGAGGCGGACTCCTCCCGCGAAGAAGAGGCGGAGAAGAAAGAGGCCTCTCCCCCAGCGGGGGAAGAGAAGAAAAGGAAGGCTTCCCCAACGGAGGAGGCCGAAGGGTCCAAGAAGGGAAGGACCCTTCCTCCGGACTGTTCCACCAATGCCGACGATGGCGAAGAGGAGTGGCCTTCGAGGGTCAAGCCCCTGGCGGGATCGTAAGTGTCCGAATTCCAGAATAACTCGTGATTTTTCTTTCGTCGCATAGTGTCTTCTAACGCCGAATACAACCATGTAGCTCGCCCAAGGACGATCTCCCCGCTTTGTCGAGCGGGTCCCTGGGTTCGTCGGATGTGAATAGCACTTCACTTCCGACCGCCTCCTCCCCTCGTGATGCAGACGACACCGAGGTGGGGTCCCAGAAGGGGCCTGGATGGGAGGAGGTGGTCTTCGAGGCGCCGCAAGGCGACCTTCCGGACTCTGGGCGAAAAGAGGGCGGAACCCCCGAGGGTTCTAAGTCCGGCCCTGTGTCGGACTCCATACCGGAACCTACAGTAGTTCCGAAGTCCGGCGGGCGGCCCTTCATAAGGAGGGCAATACTATGATGCCGGTGGCCTCCGTCCAACCGGAGGCGCCGGATAATTTGCTGGAGGCGCTTAACGGCGCTTCCATCAACGACGAGCACCGCACTGTCATGAGTGTGGTGATTCAGTAGGTTGAGTCCGCCAAGAGCGGGCTGACTGAAGCCTGTACCAGCCTTCTAACAGGCTTTGAGGTAAGTAATTTAAGATATGTAAAAGTAGTACCGCATAGACAGTAGCCCCTGATGCTCAGTTTGGTGTTCGGAAAGAAAAACCGAACTGAGGATCTAAAAAGATATACGTAGGAGTCTAATGCAGATATGTCAATATGGGAATGCAGGTTGCGCTGCTGACCTCTGTCGCACTGACTGCGGAGGTCAATGCATTGAAGCAGAGCCTCGAGCGGTCCGAGAACGAGCTCGGCCGTGCCAAGAAGCAGCTCGAGGACAAGAAAGGTAAGTAATACCTTATTAAAGTAATACCTTATAGAAAACGATTTGGTTGCAAAAAATGACAGGGATAACGTGGGTATTGCAGGGGCCACGAACGAGGTGGCGACCCTGAAGGAAGCGGTGTCCGAGGCTGAATGCAATACAGCCGCGGAACGCACCGCGCGGGAGAAGCAGGAGGCGCGGGTGGCGGAGGTGCGGCATGAGCTCCAGGCTCTCATGAAAAAACACGAGAGTTTGGAGCGTGACTCGAAGACTCGAGAGTCCGAGCTCGCCTCGGCTCTTGAGAGTGCCAAAGCCGCTAAGGCCGAAGCCCAGAAGGCCCTCCAGGAGATTGAGGAGATAAAAAAGATAGCGGTGGGTAAGTCATTCTTCATGCAAAGCAAGCATGTAAAAGTGAATTATCTGTTACTTACCCGGATTCGGAGCTCTCCAGGAGCGTTCGCAGATCTGCCCTGTAATGTGTCTGATGCTGCCGCATTCTACCGGGCCGAGGAAGGGAGCTCGATGGAGAAGGTATTCTGGTCTCAGTATGCTGAGGCCGGACATCCGGTGCCCCTGAGCGACCAGCTAAAGCAGCTGGTCGAGCGCCACAAGGTGGCCGAACAGGCCATGAAGGGCCTCATAGTTCGGCTGTGGCCCAAAGAAGCCCTGCCTGGGAGCTACTTCGGTCTGGTGCGGCGGCTGGTGGACACCTGTCCATGGATTGAAGTCATCAAGCACTCCGTCTGCATTGAAGGTGCCCGTCGGGCTCTTGCCCGCGCTAAAGTGCACTGGGGTAAGATGGACGCCGAGAAGCTTGTGATAGACGCGCCACCGCCGGGCAAGGAGTATCGCACGCCCGAGATGTATTATAAGGGTGCCTTGAAGGGTGCCCACCTTATAGCGGGTGAATGCTCCAAAGATGTAATTTTTTAGTAGACTTGCATTTTGTTATCCTATGCGCTGAAAACTTGTTCATATGCGCTAAGCAACGCTTGTTTAATTTAAAATATTACCTTCTGTGCGGCCGTTTATCAAATTTGAGAGATGGCAAGTCATTGGCTTCAGCCCCCATGCCATGAGTGCTGGGGTGTTTGGGATAAACTTTAGTGCTCTTTTTCCCATTTTGGGTCCTTCGAGGGAGGCGCTCAACACAACGAACGAGGCAACCAGACTTATAATGCTTGAACACTCTCACTTAGCCATAGAATTCTATAATTTTAAATTTCGGTGAAGCCCCTAGTGTTCGGAAGGCCGAATTCGGGGCGCTATCCACGCCTGGGCCGTACAAAGCCGGCTCCTCGCTCTAAGCGGCATAAGTCTTTAGGGAATCGAAAAAACCTGTCGAACAGCGACCGGCTCTCGCCCCATCATGACGGCCAGTTTTAGCTTTCTCCACTGAGGTGCTCAACCCAGCTCAACTGGGGCACAATCGTAGTGGTTCTCCTAGCGCTACCTTAGCCGATATAACGGAACGTAAGGTACCAAAACATGGGAGCCGGGCAAACCCAACTATTGACCCAAGACATGATTCGGAACTGATGCATATAATACTATAAGTTCGGCGTGCCGCACTTGTGAAAGTGTTCGGACTTATCACACCATACTTTGGGGAACTTAAGCCCCTGGTGTATTTGGCCGTACCAAAGCGTACGGGTGCAACATGTCATAAGTGAACATATATAGATAAAAAAGGAATGCAATGATAGGCAAAAAGCGATGCATTGTTTATTCAAAAAATACTGCGATGAAAGCAGAACGATACAAATAGTGCGATAAGCAAGGGATGGGACTATTTAACATGTCCCCCTCCAGGGGTAGGCTGCGGAATGGTATGTAAAACAGGTATAATGCTCGTAATGGAGACCACCTGGATACTCGACGTAGCTTTTCTGCTTCCCTGGCTGTTGCATCGTGAGTTCGGCAAGTCTGCTGCTGGACAGGGCTTCTGGAAAACAGAGTCCTGAGAAAAAGAAAAAAAAGAATGACACATTTGGGAGCCCCTGGTGTGGTTAAGCCGCACTCTGGGCATTCCATGGTCGTGCCCCTCCCCCTGTGCCCATGGTATCTCCAGACCATAGTTATGTACGCGTGGCACTAGTTTCGTGATTTCACGAGGGCTGGGGTTGGGGCCGCATTGCTACGCGTGCTCGGAACATGCCAGGTGGTCTTGTTGTAGGTTACTCCGGGTGCGCTTCACGGTGTCCGGACGTTTAACAGCCGGACTCGAGAATTGCCTTAAGAGGGTGCTTTGTACTTCCGCCGCGAGAGCCTCTGTATGCTCCTCCGTTCGGAGAGAGCGTTCGGTGTTTCCATTGACCGTAATGACTCCACGAGGGCCTGGCATCTTGAGCTTGAGGTATGCGTAGTGTGGCACCGTGTTGAACTTTGCAAATGTGGTTCGCCCGAGCAGTGCATGATAGCCGCTGAGGAACGGGACTATGTCGAAGATTAACTCCTCGCTTCGGAAGTTATCCGGGGATCCAAAGACCACTTCAAGTGTAACTGAGCCTGTACAATTGGCCTCTACACCTGGTATGACGCCTTTAAAGGTCGTTTTTGTGGGTTTAATCCTTGACGGTTCTATGCCCATCTTGTGCACTGTATCCTGATAAAGCAGGTTCAGGCTGCTGCCGCCGTCCATCAGGACTCTAGTGAGGTGAAATCCGTCGACGATTGGGTCTAGAACCAATGCGGCGAATCCGCTATGGCGGATGCTAGTGGGGTGGTCCCTTCGATCAAAAGTGATCGGGCAGGAGGACCACAGATTGAACTTTGGGGCGACTGGGTACGTGGGTTGTGTACGTCCCTGAGTGCACGCTTCCGCTCCTTTTGGGTATGTGGGTTGTGTATATCATGTTCACCGTCCGCACTTGTGGGGGGAAACCCTTCTGTCCTCTATTGTTCGGTGGCCGGGTCTCCTCCTCGTCATCGCTATGCAGCCCCTTGTCATTGTTTTTGGCAATTAACTTGCCTGCCTGCTTGAACACCTAACAATCCCTGTTGGTGTGATTGACTGGCTTTTCGGGGGTGCCGTGTATCTGGCACAAGCGACCGAGTATCCGGTCCAAATTGGACAGGCCCGGAGTAGTTCTTTTGAATGGCTTTTTCCGCTGACCGGGTTTAGAGCCTCTGAATCCGGCATTGACTGCCATATCTTTAGTATTATCGTCGTTAATGCGGCGCTTGTGCTTATTGCGACGCGACCTGCCATTGTTGTCCTTGGTATCCGAACTACCAGAGTTTTTGGTCAGGTTGTTACTGCGAGCTAGCCAGCTGTCCTCTCCCGCACAGAAGCGGGTCATGAGTCATGTGAGGGCTGCCATGGATTTTGGCTTTTCCTGTCCTAGGTGCCGGGCAAGCCACTCGTCGCGGATGTTGTGTTTGAAGGCTGCAAGGGCCTCTGCATCCGGACAGTCGACGATTTGATTTTTCTTGGTTAAGAACCGTGTCCACAATTGTCTGGCCGATTCGTCTGGCTGCTGAATTATGTGGCTTAGGTCATCGGCGTCTGGTGGTCGCACATATGTGCCCTGGAAGTTATCAAGGAATGCGGCTTCCAGATCCTCCCAACACCCAATTGATTCTACTGGCAAGCTGTTGAGCCAATGCCGAGCTGGTCCTTTAAGCTTGAGTGGGAGGTATTTGATGGCATGTAGATCATCACCGCGGGCCATGTGGATGTGAAGGAGATAGTCCTCAATCCAAACCGCAGGATCTGTTGTGCCGTCGTATGATTCAATGTTTACGGGTTTGAAACCCTCGGGGATTTTATGATCCATTACTTCGTTTGTGAAGCATAGTGGGTGTGTGGCGCCTCTGTATTGGGCTATATCACGACGCAGCTCAAATGAGCTTTGTCTACTGTGTTCGGCCCAGCCGGAATTGTTGTATCTGGCGTGACGGTTGTCGTCATGTATCGTGGGGCGCCCACGCGATCCGTAGATCGATCTTGTTTGTCTTGCCTTATCCTCCAATATGTCCCGTAAGTCCGGCGCATTCCCCCGTGGCTTTGTACTTTTCGAGCGACGCCAGGGTGCGGCTTTAGTGGAGGGCCTAGAGGCCTCTCTGTCGCGGCCACGAGGTGGCCGGTCGGCCGTATTGTGCGCTAGTGATGTAGGTTTATGTGCTTCCTCCTCTAATCGGGGTAGCAGCTTGCGTTTGGGGTAGCTTTTGGAGGGGCGTTCGAGTTCATACTCTTCGGCCGCAAGGACTTCAGTCCATCTGTCGGCTAGCAAGTCTTGGTCAGCTCTAAGTTGTTGCTGCTTTTTCTTGAGGCTGCTTGTCGTGGCCATAAGCCTGCGTTTGAAACGCTCTTGTTCGACGGGATCCTCGGGCACAACAAATTCGTCGTCGTCGAGGCTTGCCTCGTCTTCGGAGGGAGGCATATGATTGTCGTCCTCTACCTCTTTGTCTGCCGATCTCTCATGAGGGCTGGTTTCTCTATCCTCCTGTGCTGAATCTTGCTGGAGGGGGTTGTCTTCGGCACTGTCCGGGGTGTTATTGTCTCCGGTGCGGGAATCTCCATTTTTTGCTGTGGCGAGATTTAGAGCGGCGCCGCTGACGCTGGCGCTTAGGCTGTTTCTTGGAGGGGTCATCCTCCGTTGTTCCATCGCCATTCCCATCCTTTGGGATGTCCACCATGTATATGTCGTATGACGAGGTGGCCTTCCAGTGCCCTGTAGGCGCTGGTTCTTGGTCGTCTCTGGCATCGTCGTCCATACCGTCGATGTCTTCGGAGTCGAAGTCTAGCTTGTCGGTTAAGTCATCGACAGTGGCTACGAAGTGGGTGGTGGGTGGGTTTTGAATTTCTTCGTCGTCCGCATCCCAACCGTCCTGACCATAATCCGGCCAGGGCTCTCTTGATAAGGAGAGACACTTTAGCGAATTCAGGATGTCGCCAAAAGGCGAGTGCTGAAAGATGTCCGCAGCAGTGAACTCCATGATCGGAGCCCAATCGGATTCGATTGGCAGTGGCGCGGAAGGTTCGGGGTCTGGAGAGGAGTCCGGCACCTTGGAGTCACGAGCTTCATAAGGGACAGGGTCGGTATTCGGCTCTATCGCCGTGGAGGTAGCAGCCCCCGAGGCGGTGTCCAGCCACCCATCCTTGATCGGCGCAGTCGGCTCCGAGCTAAGGGTTGGAGCGGACTCTTGTGCGGCCTCCAGGGCACTGTCCGGCAGCAGAGCTAAATCATGCCCATCGTGACAGTGCGGCACGCTCGGCTGTGGCTCAAATCCGTCGAAGATCAAGTCTCCGCGGATGTCAGCCGTATAGTACAAACTTCCAAATCTGACCTGATGGCCAGGGGCGTAGCTTTCGATCTGCTCCAGATGGCCAAGTGAATTGGCCCGCAGTGCAAAGCCACCGAATACGAAGATTTGTCCGGGGAGAAAAGTCTCACGCTGGACCACGTTGTTGTTGATGATCGAAGGAGCCATCGGGCCTATAGGTGAAGACACAGAGGAACTCTCAATGAAAGCACCAATGTCGGTGTCAAAACCGGCGGATCTCGGGTAGGGGGTCCCGAACTGTGCGTCTAGGCGGATGGTAACAGGAGACAACGGACACGATGTTTTTACCCAGGTTCGGGCCCTCTCGGTGGAGGTAAAACCCTACTCCTACTTGATTAATATTGATGATATGGGTAGTACAAGAGTGGATCTACCACGAGATCAAGGAGGCTAAACCCTAGAAGCTATCCTATCATATGATTGTTGTTCGTCCTACGGACTAAAACCCTCTGGTTTATATAGACACCAGAGAGGGCTAGGGTTACACAGAGTTGGTTATAATGGTAGGAGATCTACATATCCGTATCGCCAAGCTTGCCTTCCACACCAAGGAAAGTCCCATACGGACACGGGACGAAGTCTTCAATCTTGTATCTTCATGGTCTTGGAGTCCGGCCAAAGATGATAATTCGGCTATCCGGACACCCCCTAGTCCAGGACTCCCTCAGGCCCATTTATTCTTGGGCTCATTTCTAGAATTCGGTTTGTTACGGTCTGTTACTGGCCTGTTCTGCTTGTGGGCCAAATTCAGCCTGTGATTACATTCGGCCCGTTTGTGGCTCGTTAACCCGTTGGGCTGTTTTCATAGCGTTATCAAATATGGCCTATTAACGACCCGTTATGGTCCACGAATAGTGCGACCCATGTTTGGTGAAATGATTATATGCCTCGTAGAAGGCCCGTGTATCCTATGGCCCATAGAAGACCCATGGATCCTACGGCCCGTAGAAGGCCCATGGATCCTACGGCCCGTAGAAGGTCCATGGATCCTACGGCCCGTGGGAGGCACATAGTTACAACAGTCCATGTGTTGCCATGATTATTGTGGCCTAGTTACAAAAACTAGGTTATTGTGGCCACTAGAAAATGAGGAAAAACAACTACAGCGACTACAAGAAAACAACTAAACAAGACAATAAGGAAATAAATAAGCAAGCCACTAACGCTAGCCTATTACAGCTATTACACATATTGCATCCACTGGGCATCAAAGTTCACCGCCAGTGTAAATATAGGGAACACAGCAGCATATTACATACACTGGCCGTGAAAATTGGCCACCAGTGTAGATAAACGTGGTAGCAAAAAAAGTCCACAACTGAAACAACTTCAGAAGAGCTCAAGAAACATTATACTGGGTATCCACCATGCTGGCAATAAGCTTAGCAAGCTTATTAGCTTTGTCCTGTTTTGCGCTAAAATCCTCCAACGCTTGCTATTGCACCAGAAAGTATGCATCTGAATGCTCCAGGGACTTTCGCAGTCCTTTCGCTTCTTGTCGTAGCACAGCTGATCGATGACTTTCAACTTGTATTTGAGACTCAAGAAACTGAACTGATTCAGACAGTGAGTTTGAATAGCGTGTGCAAGCCGTAGTGGCCAGTAACTCGAACAGTAAACCAAGAGCAGGACTTTGGGGTTGTCTCATTGTCTTCAAGATAGTTTTCCTTAGTTGTTTTATCAGCTTTCTTGGAGACGAACAAGGATGTCTCACGATCCTGAGCGTTATCTGCATTACTTCCTTTACCATTCCTTAATAAGGTTCTCTTCCGCAATATTCTGTTGGCATTCTAAAAGAAGAAACAAGCAGACACATAACAGGTTTAGCATGTACTAGTATATGAAATTCATTTCGGTGAACCAGTTCATTAGGAAGGTGGACAAGATTAAACTACCAAGTCTTCTATTGCCAAGTAGTACATTATAAAAGCATCAAACAAACAGATATCTATGTCCTATGGTCACTACATTGTCTTGCCAAATCAAAATAGAGACACAGTTCAAATCATATCAGCTCAAGAGAAAGCGGCACTGAAAGAATACATAGCCTGGGAAACTACACGGCACAACAAGATTTCAGATTGGTACCACAGGTCTACATGTAAAACAACACTATTGGACCTGTTGTGATGCTAGTAATGTGTAGGATATTGAAGTCAACTATATACACAACTGAAATTGAACTCAATAGAGATATTTATAAGAGAAAACCTGTTAAAGAAATATGCGTAAACATACCTGTTGTGCCATTGGAGTTTCCATTGGATCGTTCAATTTAAAAATAAGTTTGTATGAGTAAATACAATGAGACAAGACAAAAGTAGTATGCACGATGGCAATGGAATCTTAAATGAGAACAGTTGTTCTTCAGATTTAAGCCCTTGTTCTACATGAATAGAGTTCAATAAGACACAAGCATATAGTACTTAAAATAAATGAGCTCATAGACCTTACCATGTTCTTGGTTCGGGACCAGTACAGAACAAGGCGTTCCAGTCATCGTACAGTAAATGTGTCTCAGGAGAATGTAAGTGAATTTGATGAGTTTCTTTGCCATTGAAGTATGTTTTCTTCAGGTAATTCTGATACTACCACCAAGCATTCTTCAATATAGCAGAGGTATTAGCACAGGTTACCTCATCCTGAGTTTCCAAATCGGTCCTTCTCTATAGAGAAAAATGGGAAAATTTGTTGTATTATAACCATCATGCAGGTAGAATGTATGGGACAAAGCAAAGTAACTGCCATGAATAACATTACTTACACATAACTCCTGGACAAACACCTGCAACTGGCATTTTCCTTCATCTTCAGTATAATGTTTCCATGATGGGAAGATACGCACATAGGATTTAACAACATCAAATGCGATAGATGCTAAACTATGAATGGCTGGTTGTGCTTCCTCCACAGGAATAGGTGTACTAACTGTGGAGTTGGGGTTCGCCGTGGTAGTACTGGTGCTTTGGGCACTGGAGCTGCCTTACTAACTGCTCTTGTTTGGGAGCTCTATGGTGGAGATGGTGTTGTGTCAACATGAATTGGGTTACTATCTGCTGGGGTTAGGGTTAGATTGGGAGAAACTGGTTCTCTGTCCATCGCAGTAGGGGTAAAATCTGCGAAAGTTTGGGTAATGTGTGGTAGGGCTGGTTCTCGTGCATGTACAACCGGGGTGCTATCTCCAACAAGAGGTAGCATTGTTTTAATTGAAGACCGTGTTTTTACTCTACTAGATACTGCCATCACCCGCTCCAATTCAAATGGCTGTTAAACAGGAAACATAGTTGAATATACAGGCATTGTATGAGAGACAGATGCAATAGATATTGTGGAAAAAAGAGGACATGAAATAGTTGACGTGTATATTGTTTAACTAAAACGGATAGCATGGCATAATTTCACATATATGATGTCTATCTAAACTAGATAGCATAGCATAACATAATTCAAAGATATGATGACTAACTAAATAGGATCGCATGACATAATTCACATACATGTTATCTAAGTAATCAGGATCGCATGATTTAATTCACATATTTGATTTATATGCTAAGAAGAGGGCATTCACATATATGATGTCTGAACTAAGAACATGGTGTTGAATATTGTGTAAATGATGTCTAAACTATGCAATGCAAGACACCATATGTATGATATGAGCAGCATAACCATGCCAAGTTAGAGCATACACCTCGGTGGGGGAATAGGACTGGTCATCTATCTCTGGATCCATCTTTGAGGAGCTATCGGGACCCAGCAAAAGATCTGCTTCAACAGGTAGCAGTGTCTTCTCTGAAGGCCTTGTTTGCACTCCATATTTTTCCATCACCCACTCAGATTACTGATTCATAGGAAGAGTAGTTTAATGTACAAACATTGTTGACAAATGGAAATGTAATGAAGAAAAGGATGGGCAAGATATCATTCAAATATATGATGCCTGGTTAAACAAGATGGCATTGCACATTTCACATATATTATGGCTGGCTAAAAGACATGAGACTGCATAATTCCCATATATGATATTGAAACTAAACAGGTGGCATTACAGAACATATCTAAACTAAGAAGATGACATATATGATGTCAAAAGTGGGAACTGCAAGGCAATATATGCATGATATGACTAACATCATCATGCCAAGTTAGAGCAAACACCTTGGGGGTAAATAGGAGTGGTCAGTTGCATCTGAATCTGCCTCAGAACAGATATCTTCCTCTGGAAAACAATCTGGAGAGGGGAGGAGGGTTTGCCATTGAACCCACCATGGAGCGATGTCCGCATGACACTGTATTGTCGCGCAAAACTCTTCTCTTTTTCTCTACATGTTCAGCATGACTGTGTACAATATCTGACATGCATACAAAAAAATATAGTGAGATTATGTAAGGAGAGCATGCAGAAATCTAGAGTAATGTTAACAACCAGTGGATGGATCCAAAAATAATGATAGCAGGCTGATGATTGCTTTAATTTAATAAAAAATAGATGATGATTGCTTTACTATTTGTTTCCCACCCAAGATGAACAACATAGGCATACCCTAGGTGAACCAGATTAGAGAGAGATACTATATTGTTGTCTCGATATGTGCCCTGCAACTAATTTAGAACTGAAGTTTGACCATCAATTTGGACCTGACTTGGAGTCTAAGAGGTGAACAAGACAATAAAGTAGCAGGTAATATTAAGCAATGCATAGCATAAGCAGAAACAAAAGAGCGCGACCTCTCTTGTGGAATCGTGTACTCCTCAGGTTCCTCTGCTGAGTCGATGATGGTGATGCCGTTGCATTGGGTGCCAGCGGCAGGGAAGGAGATCTGAGGCGGCAAAAGACGGTCAGGAGTCGTGATGTCTGGTTTCGTGGATTCTTCTGTCGATGGAGCAGCTCGGGTGAGGTGGACGACGTCGCAACAGGAGTAGGACAAACCACACAAAGTTTTCTTCGACACCTACCTGTAACTGAAGTAATTCTGTAAGGGCTCATTTGGCTTGCATGATTCTAAAAATGTAGGGATAGGAGGAAAAATACCGGAATAGGATAGGAATGCACATGGTAAACAGAGCATTTGTGAACACATGATTTCTATCAACTTGGGTGTTTGGTTCACAGGAATTGGAGGAGCAGAGGAATGCAAAGAAACATGGCCAAAATAACATGAAACCATATGAAAGCGTGTACAGTTAGAATGTTATTCTGCCACTAATGCAATTGGTCTTGTTTCCATGCATCAGTTTTTGAAAACTAGGTCCAGGTGGATATTTTTCTTCATTCCTTTCAACAAAATGCATGAATAATTGAATAGTAGAGTGCCATAGGAAAATTTTCTATTGCTATATTTTTTCGTTGAACCAAAATAGCCCTAATGGATCGACATGAATGTAGAGTAATAAGTGATGCGACAAGTGTACAACCTCTTTGCCGTAGTCATGTCGACCTCAACATCATTGGGTTGGTCGCTGAAGAAGTTGAGGCAGAGGTGGCTATCGGAGGTGTGGAGGAAGATCTGAAGAATCTGTAGACGGCGTCCAGGGCACTGCTCTGTTGTGATGGATCATTCCGTCGTTGGAGCAGCTCCGGTGAGCCGTAAGCTGTTGAGGCTGAAGCAGCACAAGATATACATCGTTAATCTCAAGTGGGATTCTAATAGCATCTCCTATAGATGATGTAAAATACATTACCACCAAAAACCACCAGACTACAACAGATGAGGTAAAAACTGTTGACTCTGAACTTAACTATCTAAACTAAAATTTACTGTGGAATCTGAATGTCACTGACGAAACTAAACGTAATGGTAGCAGGGAGGCACTTCACATGTAGTTTAGGGAGGGCCTGCAGTTCATCTTCAACTTGCACCCCCTCAGCCGTCAGCCACCACCGGCTGAACCACCGGCCCCAGCGCCGCCTCGCCGCCCCAAAACAACTCCCCACCGCCGGTCCGCCGCCTCTTCGGCCAGCCCTCTAGCCCCCCCTGGGCCGAGCTTTTTCTCCGGTGATCCCCATGCCACCGCCCCACCACCGCGCCCCCACCGTCGGTGACCACCACCCCCATGCTGAACCCTAAGATAGATAGTGGGGTACCTCTCCGGAGAGCCCCCCTCCCTGCTGCGGGTGGTTCTTCCTTAACTCCGGCGAGCCCCCCCCCTGAAAATCGAATGACCCAAAAGTTGATTTAGTCGACTAAAGTGTAGCTAAATCGGAGCAGAGCAGCAGCACGAGCGGTGGGGAGAGCAGCAGTAGTAGCGCAAGCGAGAGCTAGAGTAGCAGCAGCTGCGCGAGCGAGCGAGCGAGAGCCGGTGCAGCAGCAGAAGTGTGAGCGAGCAAGCAAGAGCCGAAGAAGCAATAGCAGATCCGGCTGGTACGGTCGCCGCCGCTGAAGGGGCCTCGCACTAGGGAGAGCCGCCATGGAGATGTCACCCGCAGTGCCAACTTCAAGGTAGCCGCTCCATGGGGGTGTGGGATGGAGCACCGTCGGTGCCGGGAGGTCGAGTTAAGGAGAAGGTGCTATGCGATGAGTGTACAACCTCTTTGGTGGCGCCGAGTAGGCCTCGGTTTCGTCCAAGGAGTTGGTGAGGATGTTGCGGTTCCGATGGAGCAGGTTAAGGCGGCGTTGTGAGGATGGAGCAGCCGCGATAGACGAGGCGATCCTCGAAGCAGCTCCTTGGAGGTGGAGGGCGTGGGGTGAACCGGCGAGACGACGAGATGGACGACAGATCCTCATCCGGGGAGGTGGATAAGGGACGTCGAGCTGTTGCGATGGACGACATCATCGGGGAAGAGCCTCGGGTGGGCAGTGGTGAGGTGGCGGATAGAGGAGGGTTGGGTTTTGCGGCTGGAGCGGAGAGGTTATGGCGACCTGCGATTTCAAATGGCGAAAAGGAGGCGATGGGAGGGGGGAACCAAGACTTAGGGACGCACTTGTCCAAAATGTAGGGTGAGTTACGAAAGTACCCCCACCGATTTGAACTAGCGGCCCATTCGGCTCAGGGTTAGAAGGGGGATTTCGCGTATCGGGATTTGGCAACTGGAGGGAGTTTTCGTGCGTGTTGTGATTTTGGGATAGAAAGGCGCAGGTTGTGAAGGCGCTAGTTTTGGGAGCACGATATCTGAATTTTCAGGATATAACAAGGCGCGGGTTGAATTTTAGGACCAAGCCTAATGTGTAATATTGTACTTGTACGTACCAAATCAATTGGCACTTCCTTCAACGAAAAATATGAAAAAAGTAAAACTATTCACACCACACAAAGAGAGAGTCTTGTCCCGTTTTACTATACAAATGCTATTCAAAGCTATGAATCCATCGTATGTCCAATTAAATATTTTCGCTGGTTTTATAAGGCTACTAATAGTGGGGAGTATTATATACTAGTATCATGCATATGATACTAGTATATGATACTACCTCCATAGTGCATAGTATCATAAATTAGTATCATAGATGATCATATTTATTGCCATGCATGACACAAAGTAGCATAGCATTTAACATGATACGGTATCTACCTATGTTACTCTAATCATGTCTCTCTTCTTTAATTACGTGCCACATAAGCATGTTTGCTAGTACCAAGTGCATGTTACCGGTTATGTTACTCCCACTATGGCCAGCCTAATGCATGTAACCTACTCATACCAACATTTTAGTGCATTACAAATGTCTATACTACCGCTGCAATTCGAACTAAATTTGAATTTGTTTGTCTATTTCAATAAGAATCTACAATCATAATTGTTGCCAACTTCAACCATCATTCGTGCATTACCTTAACAACACACCACATGATTACCATAGAGATAGATATGAACTATGTGTACTATATGAACTCGAATTCAATTTTTTGAATACACTTGATGTTGATTCCAAATAATAGTACATTTGATGTAATAACTATATATTCGTAATCTAAACCATGTTCCATACGTACACCATGTTTATCACACAAAGTATAGTGCCCTGCCCCTTACATTATGACAACTATTTAGCCCTGAGCTGCAAAAGCCACACATTAGCCCAAATTATAATCAATGTTCTACATTATGATTTCTTCTTCAAGTATTCATATCCACTTTTTTATAACGAATTATGATCTCTGTTCGTCTTTTACACCTTCACGATCCTCTTCTCTTTGTAGCTAGCTAGCACTAACTTTCTATCATGCATGCACATGCCCGCCCCCTCTCGCCCTCCCTCAGCGTCCCCTCCAACGTGCATGTTCGTTATTTCTCTTTAGGTCATTCACCCGCGGTGTGTGTAGGCCCCTCGGCTCCTTCTTTCCAGCACACACCGGTCGATATGCCTCTCTAGCCAAGTGTGCCTACCACAAACGCATACTCCCCTCTTCTCTTCTCACCATGCATGCCCCCCTATGTCCAATACGATTCCACGCAGGTGCACACTCCCGCCCCTCTTTTCATCGATCTCATACTCGCACACTCCTCCCCCCTCGACATAGTAGGCCTCTCACACCACCTCCTAGCCGCACCCCTCTCCCCCTGTCTGTCTCTACAGACCTTATTTTCTTCTAACACATGCATGCATTTATACGTACCGATCTCCCTACATATAGCTACTCGACTATAATTCTTTTTCCCCACGCACCGATAGACTTACCTCACTATTATGTCTCTCCCTTTCTCGGACACACGATGGTTGATCTTCCCATGTAGTTACGTATGCTTACCAGAACCATATCGTCTCCCCTCATCATCCTTGCATACCTCCCGACCCGTCTCTCACACGCAATTTCATAGACAGACAGACATCCCTGGCCCTCTCTTATTGATATTGCACTCGTACCCTCCGTTTGTCTAGCAGGCGTCTCCCACCATTTGTGAGACGCCACTCCACCACCAACCCGCAGACACTCTACCTTTGTCTTTCTCCCAACCTCATTCCTATGCTACACATATGCATGGATGCCGATTGATCTCCCTCAATACATAGTTAGGTCTCACTCCTTCTCCACACATATACTACTCGATCTACCTCTCTATAATTAGGTCTTTGCCCCCTCCCCCCCCCCCACACCGATATTCGAACATTGCAGGCAGGTATCCATGCCATAGATAAAAACTGCACCTCTACCCTCTCAAATTCCAGTAGGCCAGCCGCCCTGTATCTTTGACGTGGGCAAGCACAAATTCGATGGCACTCTTTATTGATCGCGCAGCCACACACTTCATCCCCGTTTTTGATTCTATCGAATCTCACGCCGATGATCCGTCCACTCTCTTCTCGTGGATCGCTCCATCTGTATATGATATATCCATGACTCTGTTTCACACACATTGCATATGTTATGTTTTTTTGTTTGAGATATCATCGACACATTGCCTCTATTTCGCACAAACCATATCTCTCACACCCACCAACATACGTACCTGCACCTAAAAAAGAGGTGAACGCAGGATGCACGTACTCACGTTTCATTCCCGGCCACACCCGCGCGGGTACATGGGGGAGTTTGTTTTTGTACGAAAAGGCAACCCACGTGATAATTTGATGCATGTAGCAGTTATTTACTCGAAGGCGGGTCATGTACCATGCGTAGATGGAACAAAGCTTGATTTGACGAGTTAGTATTAAATAAAGTTATATATTCCTCAATGGCACGTACAGAATATAAAACGATTGTCGTGGAGAAAATGGAAAAATCCGCTCCACTATATACAATGGAGCCTGCCTGCCGGGGTTTTTCTCTTGTCACACCATCTCACACAAGGCGGCGGTGGACTCTCTCTCTCACCGTTGGTCAGTGATATGGCCACATCCCATCAGCCGGTGGAAAGGGAGGATGTGCATCGTTTCTCTGTTCGACGGTGTTGAGGCAGCACGTCCCGATCCACCGTACCCACCATTCTCTCTGACCAAGCTCCGGCGATGCAGGGCCTTCACCACACTGCCGCAGTACGGGCAGATCCCGGCCACCGGTGCCCTCCTAGTTTCATCCCGACGACCCTCATGTATAGCTTCCTCCAGCCTTGCTCCACTGCCCATCTTCCCATGTTGTTGCATGTGGATCTTCTTTAGTTGTTTGCTTAAAACGTATCTCGGCCGGCGTACTTTCCATCTTGCAATCTCGTCCTCAAACCATTTTTGATAAACCACCATGCTGATATCTTTTCCTTATTACATGGAATATCCTTCTTTTTTGTCGGTGTATGTGTCTTCAACTCGTGTTATTGGGAAGTAATTGTTTCCTTTCTACCTCCTTTTGCAAACAGGGTTGTCCATTTCACCTTGTTGCCATTGCGACCTTTTGGTGAACTGCACAAATCACTTTTTTCTTAAGAGTGTTTTGTGCAGTTCCACAAAAATTTCACACGGGCAACGTTTTACATTTCTGTGGGATTACATAAAGGGAGATTGGTTTTGCTATCCTCCTCATCCAACTCTGTGCCTAATCTTCTCCTACAAGTATTTAGTCCTAAAGAGAGATCACAGAGGTGATCGGCTTCTATTTGTGTGTGTTATGTTTCATCATCTAGTTCCACTACACTGACTGGATATCTTTGCAAAACGGGATGGTCAACTCGATTTTAGTGGAGCTCACAAAACGATTGGATTGTGTGTCGTCCGTACACCTCTTTTATGGCTACAAAGCTGGGTGAAACTAGTTGCAAACCAATGAACACTGTGCCCAGGAAATGGAGCCATGCCTACACTACAAAAAATACACTTCCGTGATGATACGTGTTTGTCACAATAGGTCGCGTTTTCTGTCATGCATGTACATCCATGACGATTTTATGACAGAATCAAGATAGTCATACCTGTG
Source organism: Triticum aestivum (assembly GCF_018294505.1). Taxonomy (NCBI): domain Eukaryota; kingdom Viridiplantae; phylum Streptophyta; class Magnoliopsida; order Poales; family Poaceae; genus Triticum; species Triticum aestivum. The sequence continues at coordinate 636,893,400 of NC_057810.1, forward strand.
CTGTCGTAGAAGTGTTCCATGACATTACCAAAATTATCATCACGGAAGTGTCCACTTCCATGACGATAAATCATGCATCATAGAAGTGATTTCGTCAAGGGTGACCGACATGTGGCATCCACCGTAACGGGATGGCGTTAACCGTCGTTAACCTATCGGGTCCGGTTTTTGGATCCGATAAGCCGCTAACAGCCATGACCAATGCCAATTTTCCACATGTAAAATCATCATTGGCTGGAGGAAACACGTGTCAGCTCCGCGTTGGCACAGGTGTCACTCATACAACGGTCAAGATGGGCCTATGATATGTTAACACGTGGACCGGCCCAAAAATGGCCCATAAAGTTTAAACGGGCCGGCCCAACCAAAGGCCCATAAGATTTAGCGGACCATAATGGGCCGGCCCAGCTAAAGGCCCACAAGATTTTGCAGACCATAATGGGCCGGCCTAGCTAAAGACCCACAAAATTTAGCGGACCATAATGGGTCGGCCCATCTAAAGGCCCACACGATTTTGCAGACCATAATGGGCCGGCCAAGCTAAAGGCCCACAAGATTTTGCGGACCACAATGGGCCGGCCCAGCTAAAGGCCCACAAGATTCTGCAGACCATAATAGGCCGGCCAAGCTAAAGGCCCAACATTCTCTATCAAATCGGCCCGTTAATGGTCTGTCCTAATCTTGTCATCAACGCGGCCCATGGTCACTTCTGGCCCATTAACAGTCCGCTAAGTAACTGGGTCGAATTACGGCCCGGTGTATTTCCGGCGTGTTAAAGGTCCTGCTTCATTTGGGCCCATTTACAGGCCATCTAAACTTTCGGCCCATAAACGACCGTGAAGGATTTGGGTCATATTCGGCCATGTCCAACATTCGGCCCGTTAGAGGCCCACTATAGTTTTGGGCCACTTTCGGCCTGTTGTCATTTCCGGCCTGTTAACGCCATACGAAAACCATGGGCCATATGTGGCCCAACGTCATATCGGGCCCATTAACGGCCCATATAAAAATGACAATAAACTAGCCCGACCGAAGTTCCGGCCTATTAAAGGCCCATGTATTAGGTCGGCGCATTTACGGCCTGTCCGAATTTCGGCCTGTCAAAGATCCGCATCGTAAATGGGCCACCATTTTGTCCTGCTAAGACCAGTGGGTTATTTGGCACAATTAGGGCCCAATCTCACTTTCGGTCTATTAAAGGCCGATGTTTTTTATGGGCTCGAGATATTTACACCTGTAAATGGCCTATTTTTACTGAGGGCCCAAATTATGTTTAAGCCTGTTAAAGGCCTACCAGAAAAATATTAAAGCTTATGCTAATTTAGGCCCTGATATTTTTAGTGGGCTACATGCCAATTTCGGCCCATAATAGTTTCTAGCCCAATTGGAATGGGCCTGATGAATGTTGGCATGTTGGGCTCCTACGAAGCTTTCGGCCAAATACATTACTAAGATAAACCTACACTATACAAACATAGCGTCGCAATTACTGCAACCTGTGGCAGCATCATAAATGTTGTATCACAACAAATTAAATTCCAACCATACAACAAAAGGCCTCTTGGAATAACGTTTACAGTCCTTCTAGATAAAAGCACCATCAGATGTATAGAAGCACAAATCATTTGACCTGAGTGCTAATGTTTCGGGCTGTAGAATCTGATGGAGCAGCATGATCTTCACCTTTTTCCGCCATTGCTCTTGGACAACGAAGCGAATGTCTGATAGTCTGGTTTCAAAACCGTTCATATCTTAACGACATTTGTCAACCACTATTCTTGTTTCCGAAACGATGTCCATTAGGGATTGGACTTGTGTATGGAGCACAAATATATCACTCTGTCTAGCAGGAAGATTTTGTTCAGTAGGCGATTTGGATGAGGTTACCTTGACAACCAACCCAGAATTACGCAGGAAGGTTCTTTTTGCACTGTTGGTGGAGAGATACTGACGCACTGCAGCAAGAGGTGCCATTGTGCATGTGGTAGCCGCGTCACCTTCAGGTGGTTGTGGCTGTTCAATCATTTGTTCCATAGCTTCGTGAAAGTTTGAAGTTGTAGATTAGTGTACCAGATAAGTTACTTATGAGACAAGAACAAACAAAGTAGGTTAAACGTTTATACATAACTTATTTTGGTGAACTACTGTAATACATTAGCATGTACTAGCACACATGCTTGTGCGTTGCAACGGGAGGATAAAATTACATGCATCTAGCTTAATATAAGAATGGATCAAGACCCCCCCACATGTCCATATTGTCTAGTTCAACATGGCACCCTTTAATTAGGGCCAAACCAATATATTCTTTTTTTTGGCACGTGCCCATAATTTGTTTAAATTATAATTAACCAGCATATTCTCTTTTATTGATGCTTGGAAGCTACCACTGTCAGTAATTTATGGTGTCCGTTATTCTAAACAAGCCGATTTAGCTTGATGCACCGGATGCGGAGTAGGCCCAATATTGGACTGATCGAACTCACAACCTCAAAGACCCAACCACATGTTGCGAGCCACTCAAACAAATGCGTTCTGCTAACCAATGGTTAGCGTTAATATTAAAGAATCTAATGCAACGTCAGATTCGAAACTTTTTTTAACTTTTCAAAACTAATAACTATGAAATGCCAAATATACTTGTCAACGTGAACAATTTTCCAAATTACGATTTTTTTTTAAATTGCACACATTTTAAAAAAAGACAAACAAAAAATTTGAATGAAACCTTTGTTGAAATTCACAAACATTTCTTAAAAGCATCAGCGTTTTATAAAAACGCGACTTTTGTGAAGTTGTGAACAATTTTTGGAAACGGGAACATGTTTTGAACATATGGAAGAAATTTAGAAAATGTATCTTTTAGTGCAAAACTTATTTTCAATTATTGAACATATCACTAAAACAAGAATATTTATCAAATTTATAACATTTTTTAAATATTGAACAAATTTGGAAAACCCAAACATTTTCCAAAAAAGGGAATAATATTTAAAATTCTGAAAAAATTCAGAATGACAAAAATTTAGAATTTCAAACATTTTTTAAATATGAACGCAATTTTGGAATTCATAACATGAACTACCGAATATACTTGGCAACATTAACAATTTTCCAAATTTTCAATAGTTTCTTGAAAATTCCATACATTTTTGGACAAAGCAAGAACAAAAAATTTGAAAAGAACATTTCCTGAAATTCGCATACATTTCTTAAATACATGAACATTCTTATAAAAATATGAATATTTTTACGTTGTGAATTTTTTTAAATGGGAAGATGTGTTAAACATGCAAAAGAATTTTAGAAAATGTGTTTCTTTAATGCAAACATTCTTTTCAATTTTTAAACCTATATGCAAAACAAGAATATTTTTCGAATTTGGAACATTTTTTAAATGCATTTGTTTAAATCTTGATTTTTTTAAAGTACGAACATAATATTTTTAAAATTTTGAACATATTTTGGCACAAAATAAAATATAAACATTTTTTAAAATAAGAACACATTTTTGTAATTCGTAACTTTTTATGGAATTGTGAATAAAAAATGAAACTGCAAATATTTTTTGAAAACTTGGAATTTCAGAAGAAAAAAATTAAAATATGCTTGCAATGGGCAAAATAAAAGAAACAGGAAACAAAAAGAGATAGAAACTGAAAAAGAAAATTTGAAACAAAACAAAAAACAAAAATGGGCCGCCGTGTCTTGGTCACCCTGTGTGTAGTTGAAACTATATGCCGCATTGAGCGGAAAATATGAATTATTTTATTGCTGCGTGGGCAGGAAAAAAGGGATGACTTTACTGGGCCATAGGGTGCGCGGCCCACGTACGAAGTTATCCACAAATCGTTTTTCCTTTGCTAACAGATGGACTACGAAAGTTTAGTACCACCTCGAATAGAAACAAAAATCTTTTAGCGGTGAACGGTTGAAAAAATTGGAGAAACGCACCTTGCTTTATTAGTAGGTATAGATTGTAGTGCCAAGTACATAATAAAATCACTTTCGGAACATATGTCCATGTAGCATGCCTACTGTATTGTCTATTTCCTCACATTCGTTGATATCTAAGGATAAAGAGACATGGTTTAAAGTAGGATGAACATAGTATGACATCATTCATATCATGGGCAAACAGATATAAAACAAACATGCTATTTTATCATTGTGTGCGCACCTGAACATAACAACTAGATTACAAATCAAGACCAAAAGAATATCCTTCATCTCTTTTAAACCATGTAAGGTGAAATGATACGTTAAGACAACTGTGTATTAAAGTGAATAGAGTAACTAACATTGGCTGCAAACCAAGTAGTTAAATGAACACATCACAGTACCAATCAGTTCAAGCAGGAGGATTAAGAACTTATAACAGCAGCTTGAACTGGTGTGCTCATGGCCTTCATCTTGCTGGTGTGGCAATCCTTGCAGATTTGCACTGCATTTGGTTCAGGTTCTTTTTGGTCCGCACGGGATTTCCTGTGTATTTGGAACAAGTCAATATAGATACAATAATATGGCACAAAAAAAAGAAGGAAGTAGCAGTTATTTACAAGAGCCTCGCAGTGTGCAATATAGCTACGAGATCCTGTTGTCTGTTGGAATTTCACTTTAGAACGGTTGTTTTTGTTCTTCAAACAGTTAGCTAGAAGAAGATACACTTGTAAGGCACATACATAAATACAAGTTCAATATGTGGTCTGATCAAATATATATAGCCTACCTGATACTTTGGATCAGACCAGTGTTTAACGAGGGCTGTCCAGTCTTCATCTGTAATATATTCCACTGGAGATGTTTGGGCGATTTCATTGTTAGCCTTGCCTTCAAAGTGAGATTTTCTAAGGTGGTACCGATACTGTCGTAGAGCAGACTAAAAAACATGAGTGCATGCTTGTTTAGTTGCATCATCTTTCGGATCCAACTTGAACCTCATCTGTTGAAAAAAGAATGTAAGTCTTGTTAGGAGGAAGCTAGAAAGTATGGGACAGAGCAAGACAATATTACTAATTACAATGAATAACATTACTTACGGATAAATGGTCAAGGAGGGAGTTAAACTGGGTATTATCTTTCTCATTCCTGTACTGGATCCACGTTGGGAGGATACGTGTATGACACCTAACGGCAACAGCTGCCTCTGATACTAACTTGGCTGACTCTGTAGCATCACGTGGCCTTTTTAAACCTGCCTCAAAATGGATCTCCATTCTTCCTCCTTTAGATTTTGTTAATCTGTCAAGCATTATCCCTGATGTATGTTTCCGCTTGCGTCGTGGTGCTAGTTCAACAACAAATATGGAAAGTGTTAGTGTACATCAAACTATGAGAGTACATATAAAGGAGCATGCACCTGCAACTTGACTCGGTCAGGTACCGTCTTGGTGTTGATGCTCATGAGGTTCATCTGATCTTGCCAAGTCCTGTTGTGTCAGCAGTGCTTCGGAAGTAGTGTTAGGTGTGAAGGCAGCTTGGGAAGTGGCCAGTTCCGGAGCAAACGAATGAGTAACTCATTGAGATGCTGGTACAGTTGAAGCGGATGCTGTAGCTGGTGGAGCAGGTGATACTGTGTTTGTAGATTTAGCCGGTGGACTTGGACCTTCTACTGCACTATAAGTACCAGCAGAATCTCGATGGCAGATCCTTTTCCGTTTCACCCGACGAGTAACAGCACTCCCTACTATATTATTTTCCTTGCCCTTTTTTGACTTTGCTATGTCAAGCCGTACCCACTATCAAACTGCCATGTTAAAAGCGTCCAATCATGAGTGACTGATGTGGGATACACAACAACAGTACTTTGATGTAAGAACATGGTATGATAGTTAGATGCAGTGTATTCTAGACATAGAGAGCCATGTCATATGAACATGTATAACGTATAAACTCAGCAGGTGCAATTTAATCAAAATAGAAGAAATACATGTTAGACAACATATGCAACATGAAACCAATTATCACACTGTCAACTTAGATCAAGCACCTGCGATGGTGGAGTACGGGAGATGAACTCATCATGTAGACTTGGGACTTCAACTTCATTAGCAGTAGAAGTGGCAAATCTGGAGAGTCTTTGTTTGCGTCGGTGCAGAGGACCAGCAACATCCGCTAACTTACTCTTTTCCTTCCTATTTTCTGATATTGCCTTATGAAGTCAAAACCACAACAAGATGAATAAAATTAGCTCTGCATAACTGGTTGATGCATGATACAGACGAACACTACTTTGATGTAAGGCAAGCGCAGGATAGGAGGATGGAATATATACAAAAAGACAGTGTTTCACATTCGCATGTACGATAGGAGGATGGAATATTATGAAAAAACAGTAAGCGGAAGACATTTCAACAAAATTAGAAGAAATGAAAGCTAGGCACCATATGGACATGCAACCAATATCACTCTATTAGGTAAAAAGTGTCTCGTCGTAAGTGCCATTTCAAGAAATTAGAAGCAGTACAAGCTAGAAGACAATGCAAGATGCAACCTACATCACAGTACCAAGTTAAATGTGTCTTATGGGTAAGTGATCGTTGCAGGTATAAGTTGTAAGCTACGCAGATGCAATTCAACATAATCAGAAGCAATACAAACTAGACATCATATGGAAAATGCAACCACGTATAACAGCTCCAAGTAAGAGCAAGCACATGTGATGGTGGAGTAGGGGAGATGTGCTCATCATGTACACATATGTTCTAGAAACAGGAACACATGTCATATTCACAGGCATTATGTGTAAAGTAAGCAGATGCAACTCAAGTTAGAAGCAATACAAGCTAGACATCATATGCAACATGCAACCACATATAATAGTGCCAAGTTAGAGCAAGCACCTGTGATGTTAGAGTAGGGGAGATGTGCTCATCATCTACACAGCTACGTTGACTGTCCAGCCTTGTGTTGTCTTGCGAATCTTGTTGGGAGGATGGCGGAGTAGAATCTGTAGAGACCCCCTGTTTGAGTTGCTCCGAAGGACCACCAGCATCCACTGCCGGACTAATTTCCTTCAGCTGTAATGATTTTGCATTGTGAAGTCAAACCGATAAGAAAAAGGAATAAAATTTGCTCTTCAAAACTCATTCATGCATGATACTGACGAACACTACTCGGATGAAAGGCAAACACATGATGCGAGGATGGAATATGTATGAAAACAGGATGGCGTGACATATTCACACCTATGATGTGGTAACTAAGCAGAGGGCATTTCAACAAATTAGAAGCACTGCAAGCTAGACACCATATGAAAGATGCAACCAATATCACTCTGCCAAGTTCAAACTGCATGGCGTTTCAACAAATTAGAAGCAGTGCATACTAGAAATCATATGCAAGACACAACCAATATCACAGTGGCGACTTAAAGGTGCCTTATCATAAGTGACTGATGCGGCATATGCAAGAACAGTAGTCTGATGTAGAAACAGGAACACATGTCATATTCACAGGCATTATGTGTAAAGTAAGCAGATGAAATTCAACAAAGTTAGAAGCAATACAAGCTAGACATCATACACAACATGCAACCACATATAATAGTGCCAAGTTAGAGCAAGCACCTGTGATGGTGGATTAGGGGAGATGTGCTCATCATCTACACAACTACGTTGACTGTCTAGCCTTGCGTTGTCTTGCGAATCTTGTTGGGAGGATGGCGGAGTAGAATCTGTAGAGAACCTCCGCTTCAGTTGCTCGGAAGGACTAGCATCATCCAATGCCTTGCCAATTTCCTTCAACTTTATTGATTTTGCATTGTGAGGTCATACCGACAAGAAAAAGGAATATAATTCGCTCTTCAGAACTCATTCATGCATGATACTGATGAACAGTACTCTGATGAAAGTCAAACTCATGATACGAGGATGGAATATGTACGAAAAAATGGATGACTTGACATATTCACACCTATGATGTGGTAACTAAGTAGAAGGCACTTCAACAAATTAGAAGCACTGCAAACTAGACACCATATGGAAGGTGCAATCAATATCACTCTACCAAGTTAAAACTGTCGTGTCATAGGTGGCGTTCATCAAACTAGAAGCAATACATGCTAGAAATCATATTCAAGACGCAAACCAATATCACACTGCCAACTTAAAGGTGTCCCATCATAAGTGACTGATGCAGGATACACAAGAAGAGTAGTTTCATGTAAGAACATGGTGTGATAGACAGATATAGTATGTACCAAAAATAAGAAAGCATGTCATATTCACATATATCATGTGTAAGCTAAGCAGATGCAGTTTACACTAATTAGGAGCAATACGAGCTAGACACCATATGCAACATGCAACCAGATATCACACTGCCAAGTTAGAGCAAGCACCTTGGATGGTGGAGTAGGGGAGCGGAGACTTGGACCTTGTAATGCACTATCAGTACAAGGAGAATCGGTACAGATGCCCCGTTTAGGTTGCTGCAGAGGACCACCATCATCGTCTTCCTTACTATTTTCCTTCCTCTTTCTTGATTTTGCCTTATCAAGTCAAATCCACGAGAAAAAGGAATAAAATTTGCTCTTCAGAACTCATTGATGCATGATACTGACGAACACTACTTTCATGTAAAGCAACCGCACAATAGGAGGATGGAATATGTATGAAAAACAGGACGGCATGACATATTGACATGTATGATTTATAAAGTGTAAACTAAGCACATGGTGCTTGAACTTGCTAGAATCAACGCAAGCTAGAAATCATATGAAAGATGAAACCAATATCACTCTGCCAAATTAAAAGGTTTCCCTAACAAATGTATTTGACCAAATTAGAAGCAATACATGGCAACAGGCTAGAAATAATATGCAATATGCAACGAATAAAGGTGACTCATCGTAAGTGATTGATGCAGGATACAGAAGAGAGGTAGTTTCATGTAAGAACAAGGTTAACACATAGATGTAGTGTGTACCAAAAATAGGAAGGCGTGTCATATTCACAGGTATAGTGTGTAAACTAAGCATATGCAATTTACCCTAATTAGAAGCATTACAAGCTAGACACTATATGCAACAGTCAACCACATATCACACTGCGAAGTTAGAGCAAGCACCTGTGATGGTGGTGTAGGGGAAGTGCGGTCGTCAAGTACAGAGCTACGTTCAATATCTTCATTTAGGCTTGCTATTTCTTGATAATCATGTGGAGAGTATGAAATTGCATTCTTTATAATAGTATTGCGTCTCATATTAACCCACGGGCGTGACTGTCTCATCATAAGCGATAGATGTAGGATACACAAGAACAGTAGTTTGATGCAAGAACATGGTGTGATAGGAAGATGTAGTATGTATCAAAAACAGGAAGGCGTGTCATATTTACATGCATAATGTGTAAGCTAAGGAGATGCAATTTAACAAATTAGGAGCAATACAAGCTAGGCACTGATACGTCTCCAATGTATCTATAATTTTTGATTGTTCCATGCTATTATATTACCCCTTTTGGATGTTTATGGGCTTTATTTTACATATTTATATCATTTTGGGACTAACCTACTAACCGGAGGCCCAGCCCATATTGCTGTTTTTTCTGCCTATTTCAGTATTTCAAAGAAAAGGAATATCAAACGGAGTTCAAACGGAATAAAACCTTCGGGAGCATGATTTTTGGAACGAACGTGGTCCAGAGGACTTGGAGTGCAATTCAAGAAGCAGCCGGGGCTCCCACAAGATAGGAGGGTGCCCCCCCCCTATAGGGCGCGCCCCCTGTCTCTTGGGCCCCTCGGGCGTCCACTGATGTACTTCTTCCTCCTATATAAGCCTACGTACCCCGAAAACATGCAGGGAGCAGATGAAACACAATTTCCACCACCGTAACCTTCTGTATCCGCGAGATCCCATCTTGGAGCCTTCGTTGGTGTTCTGCCGGAGAGGGAATCGACCATAGAGGGCTTCTACATCAATATCCTTGCCCCTCCGATGAGTTGTGAGTAGTTTACCACAGACCTACGGGTCCATAGTTATTAGCTAGATGGCTTCTTCTCTGTTTTTGGATCTCAATACAATGTTCTCCCCCTCTCTTGTGGAGGTCTATTCGATGTAAACTCTTTTTGCGGTGTGTTTGTCGAGATCCGATGAATTGTGGGTTTATGATCAAGTTTATCTATGAATAATATTTGAATCTTCTCTGAATTCTTTTATGTATGATTGAGTTATCTTTGCAAGTCTCTTTGAATTATCAGTTTGGTCTGGCCTACTAGATTGATCTTTCTTGACATGGGAGAAGTGTTTAGCTTTGGCTTCAATCTTGCGGTGTCCTTACCCAGTGACAGAAAGGGTTGCAAGGCACGTATTGTTTTGTTTCCATTGAGGATAACAAGATGGGGTTTATATCATATTGCTTGAGTTTATCCCTCTACATCATGTCATCTCGCTTAATGTGTTACTCTATTCTTATGAACTTAATACTCTAGATGCAGGCAGGAGTCGGTCGATATGTGGAGTAATAGTAGTAGATGTAGGCAGGAGTCGGTCTACTTGTTGCGGACGTGATGCCTATATACATGATCATGCCTAGATAATCTCATAATTATTCGTTTTTATATCAACTGGTCCACAGTAATTTGTTCACCCACTAGTGAAACCTATGGCCCCCGTGTCTATCTCTTATCATATTTGCTTCCAATCTACTTTTATTTGCATCTTTACTTTTTGCATCTATATTATAAAATACCAAAAATATATTTATCTTATCATACTATCTTTATTAGATCTCACTTTCGCAAGTGGCCGCGAAGGGATTGACAACCCCTTTATTTCGTTGGTTGCGAGTTCTTTCTTTGTTTGTGTAGGTGTGTGGGACTTTTGAGGAGCCTCCTACTGGATTGATACCTTGGTTCTCAAAAACTGAGGGAAATACTTACGCTACTATTGCTGCATCACCCTCTCCTCTTCGTGGAAAACCAACGCAAGCTCAAGACGTAGCAAGAAGGATTTTTGGCACCGTTGCCAGGGAGGTCTTCACTCAAGTCAAGACATACCAATTACCCATCACAAACCCATCTCCCTCGCATTTACATTATTTTCCATTTGCCTCTCGTTTTCCTCTCCCCCACTTCACCATTGCCGTTTTATTCGCGCTCTCTTTCCCAATCTCCTCCTCTCTTTTTTCACTTTCCTTTTTCTGTTTGCTTGTGTGTTGGATTACTTGTTGCCATGCCGCAAGATAATACCAAATTGTGTGATTTCTCGAATACCAATAATAATGATTTCCTTAGTACTCCGATTACTCCTCTTAATGATGTTGAGTCTTGTGAAATCAATACTGCTTTGCTTAATCTTGTTATGAAAGATCAATTCGCCGGCCTTCCTAGTGAAGATGCTGCTACTCATCTAAACAACTTTGTTGATTTGTGTGATATGCAAAAGAAGAAATATACTGATAACAATATTGTCAAATTGAAGTTATTTCCGTTTTCACTTAGAGATCGTGCTAAAGTTTGGTTTTCGTCTTTGCCTAAAAATAGAATTGATTCTTGGAACAAATGCAAAGATGCTTTTATCTCAAAGTATTTTCCTCCCGCTAAGATTATCACTCTTAGGAACGATATTATGAATTTTAAACAACTTGATCATGAGCATGTTGCCCAATCTTGGGAAAGAATGAAATTGATGCTTCGCAATTGCCCTACTCATGGTTTGAACTAATGGATGATCATACAAAAATTTGATGCCGGTTTGAACTTTGCTTCTAGAAATCTCTTAGATTCGGCCGCAGGACGAACGTTTATGGAAATAACATTAGGAGATGCTACAAAACTTCTTGATAATATTATGGCTAATTATTCTCAATGGCACACCGAAAGATCTTCTAGCAAAAAAGGGCATGCTATAGAAGAAATCAATGTTTTGAGTGGAAAGATGGATGAACTTATGAAATTGTTTGCTACTAAAAATACTCCTCTTGATCCCAATGATATGCCTTTGTCTTCTTTGATTGAGAATAATAATGAATCTATGGATGTGAATTTTGTTGGTAGGAATAGTTTTGGAAACAATGCCTATAGGGGAAACTTTAATGCTAGACCGTTCCCTAGCAATTCCTCTAATAATTATGGAAATTCCTACAATAATTCTTATGGTAATTGTAATAAGATGCCCTCTGATTTTGAGAATAGTGTGAAAGAATGTATGATTTCTCAAAAGAATTTTTATGCTTTGCTTGAAGAAAAATTACTCAAAGTTGATGATTTGGCTAGGAATGTTGATAGACTTTCGCTTGATGTTGATTCTATTAAATTTAGATCTTCTCCTCCTAAGCATGATATCAATGAGTCTCTCAAAGTAATGAGAATTTCCATTGACGAGTGCAAGGAAAGAACCGCTAGATTGTGTGGAAAAAAAGATAGCTTTATAAAAGCGTGTTCTTCTAGTTTCCGTGAAAATAATGGTGAGTATCTTAAAGTTATTGATGCGTCTCCTATTAGATCTATGTTTTGCAATATGAATTTTATAATTATGGGACTGAGGATGAATCAACTTTTCCTAGAAGGCGTCCCAAGAATTCGGAGTCTTTAGATCTTGATGCTAAATTTGGTAAAAGTGGGATTGGAGAGGTCACAACTTTAAATAGTATTGAACCCACTATCTCAGATTTCAATGAATTTGATTATGATAATTGTTATTTAGAAGGTTGTATTTCCTTGTTGCAATCCGTTGTTAATTCTCCTCATGCTTATAGTCAAAACAAAGCTTTTACCAAACATATTGTTGATGCCTTGATGCAATCTTATAATGAAAAACTTAATTTGGAAGTTTCTATACCTAGAAAACCTAATGATGAGTGGGAACCTACTATAAAGATTAGAATTAAAGATCATGAGTGTTTTGCTTTGTGTGATTTGGGTGCTAGTGTTTCCACGATTTCGAAAACTTTATGTGATATTATAGGTTTCCATGATCTTGATGATTGCTCTTTAAATTTGCACCTTGCAGATTCCACCATTAAAAAGCCAATGAGAAGGATCAGTGATGTTCTTATTGTTGCAAATAGAAATTTGGTGCCCGTAGATTTTATCGTTCTTGATATAGATTGCAATCTTTCTTGCCCTATTATTCTTGGTAGACCTTTCCTTAGAACGATTGGCGCGATTATTGATATGAAGGAAGGGAATATTAGATTCCAATTTCCATTAAAGAAAGGCATGGAGAACTTTCCAAGAAATAAAGTCAAATTACCTTATGAATCTATCATGCGGGCTACTTATGAATTTAGTGTCAAATATGGCACCCGTTAGATCTATCTTCGCTTTTATGCCTAGCTAGGGGCGTTAAACGATAGCGCTAGTTGGGAGGCAACCCAATTTTCTTTATGTTTTTTGTTTTTGTTCTCGTTTAGTAATAAATCTTGCATCTACCTTCTGTTTAGATGTGTTTTTATCTTTTAATTAGTGTTTGTGCCAAGTAGAACCTATAGGATAACCTATGATGATGGTTGATTTGATTCTTCTGAAAAACAGAAACTTTGCACGCACGAAAATAATTTTGTTAAATCACAGAAACGTGCTTTTGCATTGATTCTTTCTTATGCTGATCAACCAACAAATTTTCCAGGACTTCCTATTTTTGTAGGATTTTTTGAATTGCAGAAGTTTGCGTTAGTTACAGATTGCTACAGACTGTTCTGTTTTTGACAGATTCTGCTTTTCATGTGTTGTTTGCTTATTTCGATGCATCTATGGCTAGAAAATAGTTTATAAACCATAGGGAAGTTGGAATACAGTAGGTTTAACACCAAAATAAATAAAGAATGAGTTCATTACAGTACCTTATGTGGTGGTTTTGTTTTCTTTCACTAACGGAGCTTATAAGATTTCCTGTTGAGTTTTGTGTTGTGAAGTTTTCAAGTTTTGGGTAAAGCTTTTATGGACTATGGAATAAGGAGTGGCAAAAGCCTAAGCTTAGGGATGCCCAAGGCACCCCAAGATATTCAAGGATAGACAAAAGCCTAAGCTTGGGGATGCCCCGGGAAGGCATCCCCTCTTTCGTCTTTGTTCGTTGGTAACTTTACTTGGAGCTATATTTTTATTCGCCACATGATATGCGTTTTGCTTGGAGCGTCGTGTATTATATTAGTCTTTGCTTTTTAGTTTACCACAATAATCCTTGCTGTAACACCTTTTGGGAGAAGCCTACTTGATTAGGATTTGCTAGGATACTCTATGTGCTTCACTTATATCTTTTGAGCTTGATAGTTTTTGCTCTAATTCTCCACTTATATCTTTTAGAGCACGGTGGTGTCTTAATTTTGAAGAAATTTCTAGTCTCTCATGCTTCACTTATATCTTTTTGAGAGTCTTTTAGAACAGCATGGTATTTTCTATGGTTTTAAAGTTGGTCCTAGGATGATGAACATCCAAGTTGGGTATAATAAAAACTATCATAGAAAAAGAATTGGATGCTATGATCAATATGATGCTTGATAATTGTTTTGAGATATGGAGGTAGTGATATTAGAGTCATGCTAGTTGAGGTGATTATGAAAAATACTTGTGTTAAGGGTTGTGCTTCCCGTAGCATGCATGTATGGTGAACCGCTTTGTGATGAAGTTGGAGCACAATTTTATTTATTGAGTGTCTTCCTTATGAGTGGTGGTCGGGGACGAGCGATGGTCTTTTCCTACCAATCTATCCCCCTAGGAGCATGCGCATAGTGCTTTGGTTTTTGATGACTTCTAGATTTTTGCAACAAGTACATGAGTTCTTTTGACTAATGTTGAGTCCATGGATTATACGCACCCTTTCACACTTCCATCATTGCTAGCCTTTCTTGTGCCGTGCAACTTTTGTCGGTACCATACACCTACCATATACCTTCCTCAAAACAGCCACCATACCTACCTATTATGGCATTTCCATGGCCATTCCGAGATATATTGACATGCAACTTTCCACCATTCCATTCATATTACACGCATTACTTTTGTCATATTGCTCTTTGCATGATCATGTAGTTGACATTGTATTTGTGGCAAGGCCACCTTCATAATTTTCATACATGTCACTCTTGATTCATTGCATATCCTGGTACACTGCCGGAGGCATTCATATAGAGTCATATCTTGTTCTAGCTTTGAGTTGTAATTTTTGAGTTGTAAATCCATAAAAGTGTGATGATCTTCATTATTAGAGCATTGTCCTAGTGAGGAAAGGATGATGAAGACTATGATTCCCCCACAAGTCGGGATGAGACTTCGGACTTTACAAAATGAAAGAAAAGAGAAAAAGAAAAAAAAGGAGAAAGGCCAAAAGAAAAAAGGGAAGGCCAAAGAAAAAAAAGAAAAAATGAGAAAAAGAAAAAAATGAGAGAAAAAGAGAGAAGGGACAATGCTACTATCTCTTTTCCACACTTGTGCTTCAAAATAGCACCATGATCTTCATGATAGAGAGTCTCATATGTTGTTACTTTCATATACTAGTCGGAATTTTTCATTATAGAACTTGGCTTGTATATTCCAATGATGGGCTTCCTCAAAAGTGCCCTAGGTCTTCGTGAGCAAGCGAGTTGGATGCACACCCACTTAGTTTCTTTTGTTGAGATTTCATATATTTATAGCTCTAGTGCATCCGTTGCATGGCAATCCCTACTCACTCACATTGATATCTATTAATGGGCATCTCCATAGCCCGTTGATACACCTAGTTGATGTGAGACTATCTTCTCCTTTTTGTCTTCTCCACAACCACCATTCTATTCCACATATAGTGCTATGTCCATGGCTCACGCTCGTGTATCGCGTGAAAGTTGAAAGAGTTTGAGATTATTAAAGTATCAAACAATTGCTTGGCTTGTCATCGGGGTTGTGCATGATTAAATACTTTGTGTGATGAAGATAGAGCAATAGCCAGACTATATGATTTTGTAGGGATAAATTTCTTTGGCCATGTTATTTTGAGAAGACAGGATTACTTTGATTAGTATGCTTGAAGTATCACCATTTTCATGTTAATATGAACTTTTATTTTGTGTAATTTGGATGTGAACATTCATGCCACAATAAAGAAAATTACATTGAGAATTATGCTAGGTAGCATTCCACATGAAAAGTTTCGTTTTTATCATTTACCTACTCGAGGACGAGCATGAATTAAGCTTGGGGATGCTTGATACGTCTCCAACGTATCTATAATTTTTGATTGTTCCATGCTATTATATTACCCCTTTTGGATGTTTATGGGCTTTATTTTACATATTTATATCATTTTTGGGAGTAACCTACTAACCGGAGGCCCAGCCCGTATTGCTGTTTTTTTGCCTATTTCAGTATTTCAAAGAAAAGGAATATCAAACGGAGTCCAAACGGAATGAAACCTTTGGGAGTGTGATTTTTGGAATGAACGTGATCTAGAGGACTTGGAGTGCAAGTCAAGAAGCAGCCGAGGCTCCCACGAGATAGGAGGGGCCCCCTATAGGGCGCGCCCCCCTGGCTCATGGGCCCCTCGAGCGTCCACCGGCGTACTTCTTCCTCCTATACAAGCCTACGTACCCCGAAAACATCCAAAGAGCAGACGAAACACAATTTCCACCACCGTAACCTTCTGTATCCGCGAGATCCCATCTTGGAGCCTTCGCCGGTGTTCTGCCGGAGGGGGAATCGACCACGGAGGGCTTCTACATCAACATCCTTGCCCCTCCGATGAGTTGTGAGTAGTTTACCACAGACCTATGGGTCCATAATTATTAGCTAGATGGCTTCTTCTCTCTTTTTGGATCTCAATACAATGTTCTCCCCCTCTCTTGTGGAGATCTATTCGATGTAAACTCTTTTTGCGGTGTGTTTGTCGAGATCCGATGAATTGTGGGTTTATGATCAAGTTTATCTATGAATTATATTTGAATCTTCTCTGAATTCTTTTATGTATGATTGAGTTATCTTTGTAAGTCTCTTCGGATTATCAGTTTGGTTTGGCTTACTAGATTGATCTTTCTTGCCATGGGAGAAGTGCTTAGCTTTGGGTTCAATCTTGCAGTGTCCTTACCTAGTGATAGAAAGGGTTGCAAGGCACGTATTGTATTGTTGCCATCGAGGATAACAAGATGGGGTTTATATTATATTGATTGAGTTTATCCCTCTACATCATGTCATCTTGCTTAATGCGTTACTCTGTTCTTATGAACTTAATACTCTAGATGCAGGCAGGAGTCGGTCGATGTGTGGAGTAATAGTAGTAGATACAGGCAGGAGTCGGTCTACCTGTTGCGGACGTGATGCCTATATACATGATCATGCCTAGATAATCTCATAATTATTCGCTTTTCTATCAATTGCTTGACAGTAATTTGTTCACCCACCGTAATACTTATGCTATCTCGGGAGAAGCCACTAGTGAAACATATGGCCCTCGGGTCTATCTCTTATCATATTTGCTTACAATCTACTTTTATTTGCATCTTTACTTTTTGCATCTATATTATAAAATACCAAAAATATATTTATCTTATCATACTATCTTTATGAGATATCACTTTCACAAGTGGCCGTGAAGGGATTGACAACCCCTTTATTGCGTTGGTTGCGAGTTCTTTGTTGTTTGTGTAGGTGTGTGGGACTTTTGAGGAGCCTCCTACTGGATTGATACCTTGGTTCTCGAAAACTGAGGGAAATACTTACGCTACTATTGCTACATTACCCTCTCCTCTTCGAGGAAAACCAACGCAATCTCAAGACGTAGCAGGCACCGTATGCAACATGCAACCAGATATCACACTGTCATGTTAGAGCAAGCACCTTGGGTTGTGGAGTAGGGGAGATGAGATTTGGAACTAGTACTGCAGTATGAGTACCAGGAGAATCTGCAGAGATCATCTGTTTCGGTTGCTCTAGAGGACCACCATCATTCCGTGCCTTCGTCCTTTCAGATTTTGCCTTGTCAAGTAAACACACAAGAAAAAGGAATGAAATTCGCACTTCCAAATTCGTTGATGCATGATACTGAGGAACACAACTTTGATGTATGGCAACCACATTGTAGGATGATGGAATATGTATGAAAATGCTAAGCAGAAGGCATTTCAACAAATTGGAAGCAATGCAATCTAGACACCATATGAAAGATCCAACCAAAATCACTCTAGTTAGATGTGTCTCAATATAAGTGGCACTTCAACAAATTAGAGGCAGTACATGTTTGAAATGATATGCAAGATGCAACCAATATTACACTGTCAACTTGAAGGTGTATCGTCAGAAGTGATTGTTGAGGGATACACAAGAAAAGTAGTTTGATGTAATAACATGGTTAATAGAAAGACGTAGTATGTACCAAAAATAGGAAGGCATGTCATATTCACAGGTATAATGTGTTAACTAAGCAGATGCAATTTACCCTAATTAGAAGCATTACAAGGTAGATACCATATGCAACATGCAACCACATATCACACTGCCAAGTAAGAGCAAGCACCTGCGATGGTGGTGTGGGGGAACTGTGGTGATCAACTAGAGAGCTACGTTGACTATCTTCATTTAGCCTTGCTGTTTCTTGAGAATCATGTGGGGAGGATGACACTGCACTCTTTAAACGAGTAGGGCGTCTCACAGTAACCCACTCGGGTGACTGTCTCATCATAAGTGATTGACGAGGTATACAAAAGAGCATTAGTTTGATGTACGAACATGTTTAATAGACATATGTAGTATGTATCAAAAATAGGAAGGCATGTCATTATCAAAGGTATAATGTGTAAAGTAAGCAGATGCAATTTAACCAAATTGGAAGCAATACAAGCTAGACACCATATGCAACATGCAACCACATTTGATAGCGCGAAGCTAAAGCAAGCACCTGGGATGGTTGTGTGTGGCAATTGAGATCATCAACTACAGAGCTACATTTACTGTCTCCAACTACTAACACTGCATCCATTAGAGCGCTGAAACGCTTAGTGCTTATCTTCAAATTACACTGGAGCGACTTCTGTCTTTTTTTCTGCATTCATCAACACTGCGTCAGAGTCTGAAATACCCATGCATATAAAAACAATAATGTGAGTATGGGTGAAGTGTGTGCACAATTAGTACAGTGTAAAGGTAGCAGACAGCAGGCCGGTGAGAAATAAATGACGGGAGAGATATGATAGCTCTACAACATGCATGGCACACTAAATTACTAAAGGATTCTATGAAAATAATAGTCGACTGAAAACAAATAGGTCAGTCCATTTTTTCCGCACCGTCCATGTACAAAGAATGGGCAGATCGCCTTCATCTACCTCTAGCCAGTCAGTGTTGACAATCGTCCTCGAAACGCTAGCGACCACCAGCCCAGTATTCCTCCCCTGCATGCGCCCTCCCCTCGACCTCAATGCACCGCCGTGCTTGGCACCACCCCCCGGCCATACATTCAAGCCCCGCCGACCTCCAAATCGGGCGCAAGCAGCTCCTGCGCCCCACACCCCTATGATAGACACCGATGCGCCGCTTCCCCGAGGAACAGGCGGACTAGGTGCTCCGCGCGCCTAAGCGGGTGCTGCTTCTTTTAATTGCGGTTCGACTGACCCTGAATTGAAATCTAGGCGGTCTACTGACCTCTAGCAAAGGTGAAATAGTAAAGGGAGGAAACCTTGTGCATTTAGTATCACAAAGAAGATGTAGTAAGAAGCGCTCAACTAGTTTCTTTCGTGGGATGAATACAGTGTGAGCAGAGACGTAAGATTTGCACAAATAAGGGAAGAGGAGTACCTCTTTCTGCTGGCAGTGTTGTGTCCTCCTTCTATTTTTCCAACGATCTTCTTGTGGTTCGCTGGAAACGAGAAGTTGTGGAGGACGGTGGAGCCTTGGACGAACCCATGGCAAGTTGTTGAGTATGGTGCGATGGCCGTCTGTCGGCGGCGGGGAACCAGATCCGAGGCGGTGAACGACGGTGTAGCGGGAACAGCTCCGGTGCGGTGGACGGTTGCGATAGTGGAGTGGCAGAAGTGAGGCGCAGGACGGCGTGGTCGTAGTGGTTCTGGTATGGCGCACATCGGCATCGGCGTGGTGGAGGCAGCTCTACCTCGTCTTGAGCTGCTAAGTCCTTGAGGGCGTTGCGGTTGCAGATGCGTTGGACGACGATGTCGGGGTACCGGCTCTGGCGTGATGGAGGAGGGCGGCGGACGAAGGAGGCTGGGGTGGAGGACGAAGGAGGCTCGGGTTTCGCGGCTGGTGGAGAGGGCGTTTTCATGCCCACGGAGTATGAATGGGGAAACGGAGGGAGGCGGCGAACTAAGGGGGAACAATGTTTCGGTTTGAGATGCGCTTGTTTGAAATTTGGGGAAAGTTACAAACTTTGCCCCCATCTAAAATTTTGGACATATTGCGGGTTGGGGGTAGGACAGTCATGTCAGGTGTCCCAAATGTGGGCGGGATATATTTCGGCCGAGCGCATGGGTGTTTAGGCGCTCACAGTGTATGAATGCTTCTCGGAGGTGGTTGAGACTGGCGTCTTGGTGAAGTTACAAACCTACCCCAGTTTATACCTTTGGACATCGGGCCGATAGGCTACACAGGCCAGAGTCAGGACAGTAATTTCCTACCACCAAACATTAGTCTCGCGCGGTTTCGGGTGTCCAGAGGCCTATTTGGTGCTTCGTTCAATATTTGGGAGCAGAAGCATTAACGTTTTCGGTTCTCTTGAATTGAACTTTTAGGATTTGTCAAACTTCACAAATCTTTACTCTTGAAAATCCTAAAGCTACGATTATGTTGGAATGAAGGGGGTACATTTGAATATACATTGTACATGAGTATATATTAAAAAATATGCAACTTACCTTAGTTCATGCATGGTTCCAGATATAATCTCGTTGGTTGCAAAAAAAAGTTAAATATGCATATGAATATATATAGCATGTTCAAACTCACAACAAAGATTGATGCCCCTTTTTACATCTGATTTACAAATGCCGTTATCTCGGGTTCAAATAGATGAATGCACTTCCTATGAATTCGAATCTTCGAAACCCCCTTTATGTTGAATTCGACATGTATTCTATTTCGTAGCTAGCAATTTGGAATGTATCCATGCAAGTGAACAATGTATAAAGTGCTTCACATTAACAACATGGAGTGCACTAATTAATGTTTATATATGAATTGCAAAAGCATCCATTGCCTGTATTTCAAACCGCTCTCACTCTATGGATCGATAATATGACATAAACACATGCACATGCTAGAATTCAATAGAGTATGGGTGTCTGATAGACCGATTTTCGTCCATATGCAATTTGCAAAGTTCATGATCTCATCCAAAAATAATAATGCCATTTATATTTTAATTTAATGCATAGAACCGCCTTTTACATGTAGATGCACTATGCCTCGGCCCGTTCTAACAAACGCGTTATATATCTCTCAATCTAACGCATAAGTGCACACACTTTATATGCATCGGCATTTCTCTTTCACACATGCTCACAATCTCTCTTAGGGTGTCGGGGTGTCTCACGCACATGCTCTCTCTATTCCTCTCTCTCTTTCTTTCTGACTACTATGTACCACTCTTTTCACTAATCTCAGTTAGAAAACACTATTTCTCTCACATGCATATATACACACGCATGGTCTCTACTAGCCCTCTATATGCACATATATGTGCCTACGTTTCTCCCGCATGCACATTATCTTTAGGCCTCTCTCGCACACATTGCCCCCCCCCCCCAGACACACCTCTCTCTTAGTAGTTGGCAGATATGATTTCATCATATCATTCGGTAGGATACCCCTAGCTGTTAGGCTGGATGGTAATACAAGGCAAAGTTTTACCCTAGTTCGGATTGGACCCTTAAAGTTGAAGAAAGAGCCTACTCCTGGTACTGTATATTAGTGATACGGGTGTGTACAAAGTACACGTGAATACCAGGCATTGTGCGTGTGTGTATACTATCGACGAACTAGCCCCAAGCTTCTATAACATATGGGGGCCTAGGGTTACAAATCATATATAGTCGGCTTATCACCACTGGGGATAGAGTCCTCCGCGACTCTGGTAGCTTCGTGTTGTACGCCGAGTCCTCCACATGGGTCTTCGTATAACGCGTCACGGTCCAACCTATATGGGCGCAGGATGGAACCGACCCATGAGTTTTCATGTTGACCCACCACAACTAGAAATGATGTGCCCACCACACCACACACGCAATCGACCACTAAGAAAATAAGCATATACAATAGTACAACAGTATCTAGCTCACGATACGTCTCCATATTCTGTTGATGACACTGACGGACTTTGCATTTGATGCGTGCTCCATATTTTTTTGACGACACTTACGGTCATTGTATTTGAAGCGAAATCACGATATGGTCACTGGACTTCAGAATAAGATCATCACAGTCACCACATACATTTTGTCGTGCTAACCAACTTGTGGTTGGATGGTTAGGAGGGCAGTGGTTTCTCGAGCCCACCAAGGTTAAAGTCCCGGCGCACGCATTTATCTTGTGTTAGTTTTAGTATTTTCCAGCGATGTGCGTTCAGTGGGAGGATACGTTCCACTCGACTACGAGGCACTTATGGTGACTTCATAAAATCTCAAGATCGTATATGCTGACCCACTCTCTCGAAGGTGCTCATAGGGGTAGGGTTCACGTGTGTGCGCTTATAACGGTGAGTGCTTGCGCGTATAAATGAGCCCTTGCGTCTGTACCGTGTTAAACAAATACATGTCATGATTATACGGTCACTGGCCCACCCATACAACTCCGTATTTTGTTGATGACACAATCAATTGACTAGTCAAATGTTCCACGCGACGCAACTAGTGTTGCACCATCGGGGTGCGTAACCATGGGGCCCACCTGTCAGCCCGTATATGAAAGAAAGAAATGGTTGTTTGAGTTTGTATTGTGTTAATAAAATAGGAGTACATTTTAGGGTGATCATACGGTCACTGGCTCACCATACAGCTCCGTAATTTGTTGATAACACGATCAATTGACCAGTCAAACGGTCCACATTCAGCAGCGCACATTACCATAGGGCCCACCTGTCAGTGCGTATATGAAGGACAAAAATGCTAATAAATTAGTGCTCGGTGGTTATTCAAAGTTGTGAGACCTCTGGTTGGCAGTTGCCGGCGGTTGGAGGCGTTGATTGGGCAGTGGGGTGGGGATCGCCAGAGAAAAAGCTCGGCGCGGGGGGGGGGCTAGAGGGATGGCTGGTGCGGTGGTGGACCAGCGATGGGGGTGGTTTCGGGGAGGGTGGGGCAGCGTGGCGGCGCGGGCGGGCCGCGGGCGGCAGGGGCTGGCGGTTCGGCCGGTGGTGGCTGGCGGCTCAGGGGGTGGAGTTTGATGATAAACTGGAGGCCCTTGATTTCGTATCCAATGGCTAGAAAATCTAATGACCAGAGATGAAAAAGTTAGTCGACTGACGTGTAGCCTCACCCCGCACGTACACATGCATGCATGCAAGACACGCACGCATGGAGGCGTGCGACACTGACACGTACACATAACGTACACACACGCGCGCATGCTGGCGTGCAACACTGACACGTACACATGCACTCCCGAACGCACGCACGTACGCACCCATGCATGCAACACTGAAATGTACCCTTGCACGCACGCAACACTCGCACGCCTGCATGCACACAGCACACGACGCAAGACACACGCTCAACCTATACATGCATTCACCCTTTCTTAAGGACATGGATTATTACGGGTATTAATTAATCTTATCTGTGATAAGCAGAACATTGATGTTTGCAGTGGTCTTTATGAATCGGAACGTATCGAATGGGCTATCAACATAGTAGGCTTATCTACATGAAAAAGATGATGTCACACTCAATGAACAATCATCGGTTTATGAAATGCCCGCTTCTGACCGCCCTGGCCTACCAAAGGTTCCTCTGCTTTGCGCTGCCTGCGTTGGGTCACTTGTTGGAAATATGCCCTAGAGGCAATAATAAATAAGTTATTATTATATTTCCTTGTTCATGATAATCGTTTATTATCCATGCTATAATTGTATTGATAGGAAACTCAGATACATGTGTGGATACATAGACAACACCATGTCCCTAGTAAGCCTCTAGTTGACTAGCTCGTTGATCAATAGATGGTTACGGTTTCCTGACCATGGACATTGGATGTCATTGATAACGGGATCACATCATTAGGAGAATGATGTGATGGACAAGACCCAATCCTAAGCCTAGCACATAGATCGTGTAGTTCGTATGCTAAAGCTTTTCTAATGTCAAGTATCTTTTCCTTAGACCATGAGATTGTGCAACTCCCGGATACCGTAGGAATGCTTTGGGTGTATCAAACGTCACAACGTAACTGGGTGGCTATAAAGGTGCATTACAGGTATCTCCGAAAGTGTCTGTTGGGTTGGCACGAATCGAGACTGGGATTTGTCACTCCGTGTAAACGGAGAGGTATCTCTGGGCCCACTCGGTAGGACATCATCATAATGTGCATAATGTGATCAAGGAGTTGATCATGGGATGATGTGTTACGGAACGAGTAAAGAGACTTGCCGGTAACGAGATTGAACAAGGTATCGGGATACCGACGATCGAATCTCGGGCAAGTACAATACCGCTAGACAAAGGGAATTGTATACGGGATCGATTGAGTCCTTGACATCATGGTTCATCCGATGAGATCATCATGGAACATGTGGGAGCCAACATGGGTATCCAGATCCCGCTGTTGGTTATTGACCGTAGAACGTCTCGGTCATGTCTGCATGATTCCCGAACCCGTAGGGTCTACACACTTAAGGTTCGATGACGCTAGGGTTATAAAGGACGTTTGTATCTAGTTACCGAATGTTGTTCAGAGTCCCGGATGAGATCCCGGACGTCACAAGGAGTTCCGGAATGTTCTGGAGGTAAAGATTTATATATGGGAAGTCCTGTTTTGGTCACCGGAAAAGTTTCGGGTTTTATCGGTAACGTACCGGGACCACCGGGAGGGTCCCGGGGGTCCACCAAGTGGGGCCACCGGCCCCGGAGGCTTGCATGGGCCTAGAGTGGAAAGGGACCAGCCCCAGAGTGGGCTGGTGCGCCTCCCACCCTTGCCCAAGGCGCAGCTAGGAGGGGAGAGGGGAAACCCTAGGCGCAGATGGGCCTATAGGCCCACCCTAGGGCGCACCCCTTCTCTCCCCCTCTTGGCCGCCCCCTCCAAGTCCCATCTAGGGCTGGCCGCCACCCCCTAGGGGTGGAAACCTAGGTGGGGGCGCAGCCCCCTCTCCCCCTATATATAGTGGAGGCATTGGAGCAGCCCAACACATGAGTTTCTTCTCCTGTTGGCGCAGCCCTACCTCTCTTTCTCCTCATATCTCGCGGTGCTTGGCGAAGCCCTGCTGGACTACCACGCTCCTCCATCACCACCATGCCATTGTGCTGCTTCTGGATGGAGTCTTCCTCAACCTCTCCCTCTCTCCTTGCTGGATCAAGGCGTGGGAGACGTCACCGGGCTGTACGTGTGTTGAACGCGGAGGTGCCGTCCGTTCGGCACTAGGATCTCCGGTGATTTGGATCACGACGAGTACGACTCCTTCAACCCCGTTCTCTTGAACGCTTCCGCTTAGCGATCTACAAGGGTATGTAGATGCACTCTCCTTCCCCTCGTTGCTGGTCTCTCCATAGATAGATCTTGGTGACACGTAGGAAAATTTTGAATTTCTGCTACGTTCCCCAACAGTGGCATCATGAGCTAGGTCTATTGCGTAGATTCTTTGCA
This sequence comes from Triticum aestivum, assembly GCF_018294505.1. Taxonomy (NCBI): domain Eukaryota; kingdom Viridiplantae; phylum Streptophyta; class Magnoliopsida; order Poales; family Poaceae; genus Triticum; species Triticum aestivum. Next base: position 636,919,101 of record NC_057810.1, read on the forward strand.
CGAGTAGAACACAAAGTAGTTGTGGGTGTTGATTGTGTTCAATATGCTTACCGTTACTAGTCCAATCTTGTTTCGACGGTATTGTGGGATGAAGCGGCCCGGACCGACCTTACACGTACTCTTACGTGAGACAGGTTCCACCGATTGACATGCACTTGGTGCATAAGGCGGCTAGCGGGTGCCAGTCTCTCCCACTTTAGGCGGAACGGATTCGATGAAAAGGGTCCTTATGAAGGGTAAATAGCAATTGGCATATCACGTTGTGGTTTTGCGTAGGTAAGAAACGTTCTTGCTAGAAACCCATAGCAGCCACGTAAAACATGCAAACAACAATTAGAGGACGTCTAACTTGTTTTTGCAGGGTATGCTATGTGATGTGATATGGCCAAAAGGATGTGATGAATGATATATGTGATGTATGAGATTGATCATGTTCTTGTAATAGGAATCACGACTTGCATGTCGATGAGTATGACAACCGGCAGGAGCCATAGGAGTTGTCTTTATTTATTGTATGACCTGCGTGTCATTGAAGAACGCCATGTAAATTACTTTACTTTATTGCTAAACGCGTTAGCCATAGAAGTAGAAGTAGTCGTTGGCGTGACAACTTCATGAAGACACGATGATGGAGATCATGATGATGGAGATCATGGTGTCAAGCCGGTGACAAGATGATCATGGAGCCCCGAAGATGGAGATCAATGGAGCTATATGATATTGGCCATATCATGTCACAACTATATAATTGCATGTGATGTTTATTATGATTATGCATCTTGTTTACTTAGGACAACGGTAGTAAATAAGATGATCCCTTACAAAATTTCAAGAAGTGTTCTCCCCTAACTGTGCACCGTTGCTACAGTTCGTCGCTTCTAAGCACCACGTGATGATCGGGTGTGATGGATTCTTACGTTCACATACAACGGGTGTAAGACAGTTTTACACAACGAAAACACTTAGGGTTAACTTGACGAGCCTAGCATGTACAGACATGGCCTCGGAACACGGAGACCGAAAGGTCGAGCATGAGTCGTATAGTAGATACGATCAACATGAAGATGTTCACCGATGATGACTAGTCCGTCTCACGTGATGATCGGACACGGCCTAGTTGACTTGGATCATGTAATCACTTAGATGACAGAGGGATGTCTATCTGAGTGGGAGTTCATAAGATGAACTTAATTATCCTGAACATAGTCAAAAGACCTTTTGCAAATTATGTCGTAAGCTCGCGCTGTAGTTCCACTGTTTAGATATGTTCCTAGAGAAAATATAGTTGAAATTTGATAGTAGCAATTATGCGGATAGTAGAAAGCTTATGTCCTTAATGCACTGCTCAGTGTGCTGAACCCCAAACGTCGTTTGTCGATGTTGCGAACATCGGACATACACGTTTTGATAACTACATGATAGTTCAGTTAAATGGTTTAAGTAGAGGCACCAAAGACGTTTTTGAAACATCGCGGAACATATGAGATGTTTCAAGGGATGAAATTGTGATTTCAGGCTCGTGCCCACGTCAAGAGGTATGAGACATCCGACGATTTTCTTAGCCTGCAAACTAAGGGAGAAAAGCTCAATCGTTGAGCTTGTGCTCAGATTGTCTGAGTGCGACAATCACTTGAATCGAGTGGGAGTTGATCTTCCAGATGAGATAGTGATGTTTCTCCAAAGTCATTGCCACCAAAGCTGCTAGAGCTTCGTGATGAACTATAACATACCAGGGATAGATATGATGATCCTTGAGGTATTCACAATGTTTGACACCGCGAAAGTAGAAATCAAGAAGGAGCATCAAATTGTTGATGGTTGGTGAAACCACTAGTTTCAAGAAGGGCAAGGGCAAGAAGGGATACTTCATGAAACGGCAAATCAGCTGCTGCTCTAGTGAAGAAACCCAAGGTTGAACCCAAACGCGAGACTAAGTGCTTCTGTGATAAGGGGAATAGTCACTAGAGCAGAATTACCCTAGATACTTGGTAGATGAGAAGGCTGGCAAGGTCGATAGAAGTATATTGGATATACATTATGTTAATGTGTACTTTACTAGTACTCCTAGTAGCACCAGGGTATTAGATACCGGTTCGGTTGCTAAGTGTTAGTAACTCGAAATAAAAGCTACGGAATAAACGGAGACTAGCTAAAGGTGAGCTGACGATATGTGTTGGAAGTATTTCCAAGTTTGATGTGATCAAACATCGCACGCTCCCTCTACCATCAAGATTAGTATTAAACCTAAAATGAATGGTTCATTGAAATCTCGATCGTGGTGATACACATTTTCATGCCAAAAGATATAAGATAGTAATGATAGTACCACTTACTGGTGGCACTGCCATGTAAGTCATATTGGTTTAAAACGCATGAAGAAGCTCCATGTTGATGGATCTTTGGACTCACTCATTTTTGAAAAGTTTGAGAAATGCGAACCATGTCTATTGGTGTATACGCATGAAGAAACTCCATGCAGATGGATCGTTTGGATTCACTTGATTTTGAATCACTTGAGATATGCAAATCATACCACATGGGCAAGATGACTGAAAAGCCATGGTTTCAGTAAGATGGAACAAGATAGCAACTTGTTGGAAGTAACACATTTTGATGTGTGCAGTCCAATGAGTGCTGAGGCATGCAGTGAATATAGTTATGTTCTTACTTCACAGATGATTCGAGTAGATGTTGGGAATATTTACTTGATGAAACACAAGTCTGAATTATTGAATGGTTCAAGTAATTTCAGCTTGAAGTAGAAGATCATCGTGACAAGAGGATAAAATGTCTATGATATGATCATAGAGATGAATATCTGAGTTACGAGTTTTGGCACACAATTAAGACATTGTGGAAATTGTTTCGCAATTAATACCGCCTGGAACACCATAGTGTGATGGTGTGTCCGAACATCATAGTTGCACCCTATTGGATATGGTGGGTACCATGATGTCTCTTATCGAATTACCACTATCGTTCATGGGTTAGGCATTAGAGACACCCGCACTCACTTTAATAGGGTACCACGTAATTCCGTTGAGATGACACCGGTTTAGAGAAACCTATGCTGTTGTTTCTTAAAGGTTTGGGGCTGCGACGCTTATGTGAAAAAGTTTCAGGTTGATAAGCTTGAACCCAAAGCGGATAAAATGCATCTTCATAGGACACCCAAAATAGTTGGGTATACCTCCTAATTCAGATCCGAAAGCAATATGGATTGTTTCTTGAATCGGGTCCTTTCTCGAGGAAAAGTTTGTCTCGGAAAGTTGAGTGGGAGGATGGTGGAGACTTTATGAGGTTATTGAACCATCACTTCAACCAGTGTGTATCAGCGCACAGGAAGTTGTTCCTGTGGCACCTACACCAATTGAAGTGGAAGCTTATGATAGTGATCATGAAGTTTCGGATCAAGCCACTACCGTACCTCGTAGGGTGACAAGGATACGTACTGCTTCAGAGTGGCACAGTGATCCTGTCTTGAAGGTCATGTTGCTAGACAACAATGAACCTACGAGCTATGGAGAAGCGATGGTGGGCCCATATTCCGACAAATGGTTAGAAGCCATGAAATCCGAGATAGGATCCATGTATCATAACAAATCATGGACTTTGGTGGACTTGCCCAATGATCGGCAAGCCATTGAGATAAATGGATCTTTAAGAAGAAGACGGACGTGGATGGTAATGTCACCATCTATGAAGCTTGACTTGTGGCGAAGAGTTTTTCACAAGTTCAAGGATTTGACTACGATGAGATTTTCCCATCCGTAGCGATGCTTAAGTCCGTCGGAATCATGTTAGCATAAGCTGCATTTATGAAATCTGGCAGATGGATGTCAAAACGAGTTTTCCTTACCAACTTTCGTAAGGAAAGGTTGTATGTGATACAATCAGAAAGGTTTTGTCGATCCTAAGGATGCTAAAAGGTATGCTAGCTCCAGCAATCCTTCTAAGGACTGGAGTAAGCATCTCGGAGTTGGAATGTGCACTTTGATGAGATGATCAAAGATTTTGGTGTGTACAAAGTTTATGAGAAACTTGTATTTCCAAAGAAGTGAGTGGGAGCACTATAGACTTTCTGATGAGTATATGTTGTTGACATATTATGGATCAGAAATGACGTAGAATTTCTGGAAAGCATATAGGGTTATTTGAAAGATGTTTTTTCAATGGAAAGCCTGGATTAAGCTACTTGAACATTGAGCATCAAGATCAATAAGGATAGATCAAAACGCTTAATGGTACTTTTCAAATGAGCACATACCTTGACATGATCTTGAAGGTGTTCAAGATGGATCAGTCAAAGAAGGAGTTTTGCCTGAGTTGTAAGGTATGAAGTTAAGACTTAAAGCTCGACCACGGCAGAATAGAGAGAAAGGACGAAGGTCATCCCCTATGCTTAAGACATAGGCTCTACATTATGCCATGCTGAGTACCGCACCTGAAGTGTGCCTTGCCATGAGTCAGTCAAGGGGTACAAGAGTGATCCAAGAATGGATCACACGACAGCGGTCAAAGTTATCCTTAGTAACTAGTGGACTAAGGAATTTTCTCGATTATGGAGGTGGTAAAAGAGTTCGTCGTAAAGGTTACGTCGATGCAAGGTTGACACCTATCTGGATAGCTCTGAGTAGAGATACCGGATACGTATAATGGAGCAACAATTTAGAATAGCTCCAAGTAGAACAGTTATTTGGAATAGCTCCAAATAGAGCGTGGTAGCTGCATCTAGGAGATGACATAGAGATTTGTAAAGCACACACGGATCTAAAAGGTTCAGACCCGTTGACTATAACCTCTCTCACAAGCATAACATGATCAAACCCAGAACTCTTGGGTGTTAGTCACATGGGGATGTGACCTTGAGTGTTAATCACATATCGATGTGAACTTGATTATTGACTCTAGTGCAAGTGGGAGACTGTCGGAAATATGCCCTAGAGGCAATAATAAATAAGTTATTATTATATTTCCTTGTTCATGATAATCGTTTATTATCCATGCTATAATTGTATTGATAGGAAACTCAGATACATGTGTGGATACATAGACAACACCATGTCCCTAGTAAGCCTCTAGTTGACTAGCTCGTTGATCAATAGATGGTTACGGTTTCCTGACCATGGACATTGGATGTCATTGATAACGGGATCACATCATTAGGAGAATGATGTGATGGACAAGACCCAATCCTAAGCCTAGCACATAGATCGTGTAGTTCGTATGCTAAAGCTTTTCTAATGTCAAGTATCTTTTCCTTAGACCATGAGATTGTGCAACTCCCGGATACCGTAGGAATGCTTTGGGTGTATCAAACGTCACAACGTAACTGGGTGGCTATAAAGGTGCATTACAGGTATCTCCGAAAGTGTTTGTTGGGTTGGCACGAATCGAGACTGGGATTTGTCACTCCGTGTAAACGGAGAGGTATCTCTGGGCCCACTCGGTAGGACATCATCATAATGTGCACAATGTGATCAAGGAGTTGATCATGGGATGATGTGTTACGGAACGAGTAAAGAGACTTGCCGGTAACGAGATTGAACAAGGTATCGGGATACCGACGATCGAATCTCGGGCAAGTACAATACCGCTAGACAAAGGGAATTGTATATGGGATCGATTGAGTCCTTGACATCGTGGTTCATCCGATGAGATCATCATGGAACATGTGGGAGCCAACATGGGTATCCAGATCCCGCTGTTGGTTATTGACCGTAGAACGTCTCGGTCATGTCTGCATGATTCCTGAACCCGTAGGGTCTACACACTTAAGGTTCGATGACGCTAGGGTTATAAAGGAAGTTTGTATGTGGTTACCGAATGTTGTTCGAAGTCCCGGATGAGATCCCGGACGTCACGAGGAGTTCCGGAATGTTCCGGAGGTAAAGATTTATATATGGGAAGTCCTGTTTTGGTCACCGGAAAAGTTTCGGGTTTTATCGGTAACGTACCGGGACCACCGGGAGGGTCCCGGGGGTCCACCAAGTGGGGCCACCGGCCCCGGAGGCTTGCATGGGCCTAGAGTGGAAAGGGACCAGCCCCAGAGTGGGCTGGTGCGCCTCCCACCCTTGCTCCAGGCGCAACTAGGAGGGGAGAGGGGAAACCCTAGGCGCAGATGGGCCTATAGGCCCACCCTAGGGCGCGCCCCCTCTCTCCCCCTCTTGGCCGCCCCCTCCAAGTCCCATCTAGGGCTGGCCGCCGCCCCCTAGGGGTGGAAACCTAGGTGGGGGCGCAGCCCCCTCTCCCCCTATATATAGTGGAGGCATTGGAGCAGCCCAACACATGAGTTTCTTCTCCTGTTGGCGCAGCCCTACCTCTCTTTCTCCTCATATCTCGCGGTGCTTGGCGAAGCCCTGCTGGACTACCACGCTCCTCCATCACCACCATGCCATTGTGCTGCTGCTGGATGGAGTCTTCCTCAACCTCTCCCTCTCTCCTTGCTGGATCAACGCGTGGGAGACGTCACCGGGTTGTACGTGTGTTGAACGCGGAGGTGTCGTCCGTTCGGCACTACGATCTCCGGTGATTTGGATCACGACGAGTACGACTCCTTCAACCCCGTTCTCTTGAACGCTTCCGCTTAGCGATCTACAAGGGTATGTAGATGCACTCTCCTTCCCCTCATTGCTGGTCTCTCCATAGATAGATCTTGGTGACACGTAGGAAAATTTTGAATTTCTGCTACGTTCCCCAACATCACTGACATGCAGGCCATGTACCCGAAGAGCACACACGTCAGTGGAAGAATGGTGCGGTGTCCTAGGTCAGAGTCGAGGGCGCCACTCGCTGCACGCCCAGCTGAACACGCCTCCTTGCGGCATTCAAACGCCTCCATGAAACCCGCCCGTGTGGAAGCCGAGAAACCAACTCTAGACACACGTCTGTTCATGACCGGGCCATCATTAAATGCAACGCCGGCCGAGCTACTCCCGTCCGCCGTCTATTTAATCTCCTATTTAAACGAGGCCAAATGCCGGCCAAGAATTGCACACCTCCGCCGCTCTCCTATCTCCTCCTTCACCATTTTGTCCACTCTTACAATGGCTTACGAAGAGTAGTTATTCCGCATCCAAGCCAGCTGGGTAGCCCACCGGATACGAGCTATGCAGCTTGCTGATCCACCTCCCTCCCCTCGACGGAGCTAGTTTCTGCCCCAAGCCGGTGCGCGGTTCAGCAACTCGCTGCTCCAGACCAGTTCGACGAGGAGAGGCGCACGGGCTTCGTTGCTGCCGTCCATGCTGCCGCCTGGTACCGCGTCTCCCGTTTCTGTGGCCGAGACTCCCATGCTGGCGGCTGCACCATGCAAGCAACGACAGAAGCCGGGTGCGCGGATAGCGACGAGTCAGTGGCCAGCGCCTCCGCATCCGTCGCCATTATCGAGGAGAAGTAGAACACGGGAGGCCTCCGCTACTTGGGTCCCATGAAGGCCACCGCGGAGGCGACACCGGCGTACACAGCAGGTGTCTTGCCGGATCCTTTTGTTGTGAGGACCTTCGTCGAGTCCGCATGGGCTCCACGGAAAAGGGGAATGTTAGGATGAACTCGAGCCGGTGTCGGCCATGGCGAACTAGTGGCCGATGATGAACTCGAACCGGTGCCGGCCACCATCATCTTCGGCATCAGCCAATTATATCAGTTGGGCAGTGGGGAAGCAAGCCGTCCTTTGTGCTGAAGCATATACCTTCGGGGCTCCCGGCAGTCGGGTGATCGTGCTGCTAGACATGAGGAACACAAATCGATCGGGGGGCGACCATTTAGGCCAGGTATTATATACTTGTGCTATCCAGAACTAGCACCCCGTAGTTCATTTGAATGTAATGAAATCCGTCATGTTTATATGAAAATCTAGTATTTTATATGATTTCCATCATTGTTTATATGACATATCAGTTTGTCTACGTGTTTGCGTGAATTTCTTCCGGTTGGTTGAGTTGATGTCATAATGTGTGCGGCTATGGTTGGATGGCGTAATTTGCGGGTCGCCGGTCGGTCTGCGGGCGGCTCGGGCAGCGTTGTGGGACAAAAAAACACAGCTCGTGCGAGCTCGTCTCCAACGTGCGCGCTAGAGGATGCATGACAGCATGAGCACCCAAGCCATTCCTCGTTCATCGGTGGCAAAGGCACCGGTAGACAAAAGGGTCGCCAATATTTTGGCTACCCCGCGCAAGATCCAAACAGCCCCTCCCAACAGATTCAAATCCCTCGTTCGCCATGGAATTTTGCCATGTGTTGTTTTCATGGACTAGCAAGATGCCCATGCATTGCACGGAACATCAAGATGCATCTTTTTACAAACTCCTGCATGCATGCAAGGGATAATTAATGTCCTCCTTTGCTAGTACCACGAGGCAAACACCATTAATATTGCATCGATTAGTGTTAGTGGCCTTGTATATCTGCAAATTGTAGTTTTGATAGTGGCCCCTTGTATATAAAAATGAAGGGAGAAAGATGAGAGATAAGGTGAGGAGGAGTGGGGCGGGGTGGTGACTGGTGGTCGGACTGGGCGGAGGCATGGGGATGGACGGCACATTATGTCTAGGTTTGTATCTCTCTCACACACACACACGTAGGAGGGGGACGTGCACAAAGAGAAGAGGTGCACGCACGGCGCACGTACTCCCGTCTCTTTCCAAACCACACCCGCGCAGGTACACGGTGGTGCTCATTTATGTACGAAAAGGCAGCCCACGTGGTAATTTGACACGTATATTGGTTGTCCACTTGGTGGAGGGAGGATCGTCTACCACGGGTGAACAAAAAAATTGCGACTTGACGTAGTATGTTAAAAAAGAGGCAAACCATGTGGGGCCTACCTTAGAGGAAAGGCTCTATACACTGGAGTACTTTTGATGTGTCTCGTCAACTCGCAGAACAAGGAGAAGCTTGCTTAGTACGCCGTCTCCCCTGCCCACGGGCGCGGTGGCTCGCAGGATGAGGTGAAGCTTGCTTACGAGTACTACTACTACTACTACTACTACTGTACGCTTTACGCCCGCTCCCTCGCCCACACGCGCGGTGGCTCGTAGCACGAGGAGAAAATTTTACTACTCCCTCCGCTTACTCCTCGTCCCTACTACGTACCTTGGTTAGAGAGATTATCATATTGTCTAGAATATATATGTCCTTTAGTACTCCCTCCCTTTACTTATACAAGGCCACTATAAAAAAATACATTTTGCATCTACACAAGGCCACAAATAGTAATCAAGACAAAAGTTACTTCTCCCTCCTTTCCAGTTTATGGCTCAATTTGAAAATCTCTCCAACCAAGGTAGACGGTGAGTGGTCGAATTAATTTTGTAGTTTGCACAAGTAATTAGTACGCTCGTTTTTCTCAAGAAGTTATGTTTACCGAGGCACTAATTAGAACGAATGCATGAATGACCACTAAATTTCCATGAACTTCTACATGCATTGGTTAGTTTCCTCTTGACACTGCTTGCATCGGGTGATCTAACGCACCTCAAAATCCAACATGTAATGGTACTACTACTAGTAGTAGAATTGATACTTAGACTAGCCACAGTGGGAGTAACTTCAGAAGTAACATCGAGTCCAACTCAGCAAATTTGCTTATGTGGCAATGAGTTAATGAGGAGAGAGGTAGTTATAGTAACTTAGCTAGTTACTGTAACATCACATGTCCCAATGCAATATGAGTCTATAACTTAATAAATGAATCTTTGCATGTTACCACACTTATGTTACTATCCACTATGAAGGTAGTAACATAGTCTAGGGATATGTGTATGTTACTAGTGTATGTTACTTATGTAACGCCCCGGATTCGATGCGCCAGGTGTCTGTCAGTTATTCGCTGTTGTTGCCATGTCATTTTCTTGCGTGTTTCATTTTCCCATGTCATCATGTGCATCTAATATTGTATATGTGTTTGTCTCATGCATCCGAGCATTTTCCCCGTTGTCCGTTTTGCAATCCGACACTCCTATGTCCTCCGGCGTCCCCCTTTTGTATCTCATTGTGAGCGGGTGTTAAACGTTCTCGGAATTGACCGAGTCTTGCCAAGTGGCCTTGGTACACCACCGGTAGACCGCCTGTCAAGTTTCGTTCCATTTGGAGGTCGTTTGATACTCCAACGGTTAACCGGGTAACCGCAAGGCCTCTTTTGGGTTGCAGTCCAACACCCCTCCAAAACAGCCCATGAGCCCATCCAAAACCCCTCCATGCTCTCGGTCGTTCGATCATGATCGCGTGGCCGAAAACCGCTCCTCATTTGGAGTCTCCTAGCTCCCTCTACCTATATAAACACCCCCTCCCCCGAATTTTTGGATCAATTTCATCCGTAACCCTAGCTCCACCCTTCTCTGCGCCGCCGGACACGTCCGTCCCGTGTCGAACATGTCCAGTGCTGCCGCCCCATCCAATCCCACCTCACCACCTGTCCCGGCGCTCCGCCGCCCGCCGCCGAAGCCCGCCGAGCGCGCGAGCTCACGGCTCCTCCTCTCTGCC